>NC_140087.1:83316381-83598881 GCF_964237585.1 Gallinula chloropus | reverse complement strand
GGACACACAGACACCTTCCTTCCCAAAGCTGTAAATAGCCTGTGAGTCTATCCCTGCTGTCAAGCTGAACCACGCAAACACTAACTCCCCTCTAGGAATGCAACCAGTGATGTTCTTCAAGCACATGAACAACAACCTACAATGTAATAAAATGCAAAAGATGGCTCATGAATACAAGAGAAACTAGCCTCCAAAACAACATCCAGACCCCCTCCCCTAATAGGGCACACAAAGTAGGTTACTAAATGAGCAAGGAGACGTTTACTATGTGACAAATGATGCCGTATTTACCCGCTTTTCTTTTACACCAAAACCATGAAACATTTACCTTAAATAAGCAGCGCGTGCTAAACATCAGAGCATTGCACAGGTGGGTAAGTGTCTGTTCAGGAGAAATTTCTGACCTTCCCATTAACAAGGGGCTCAATTCCTAACAGTGATTGTGAGATGTCCTTTTGGGACCCATCATGACATTTCCCTTGGACTGCAAGGTACTGTTTTAAAAGCTGCTGCACCACCTCAGCACAGTGAGGGAATGCCCAGACAGGTGGCTCTGCTGGCCTTGTAGGCCACCCCAAGAACATGAGAGAACCCCAAATGGGTTACTGATCTGGCCCATTCTATTCGCTGGCCTTCAGAAGTTTACAGTTAACGTTGCATCTTTGTCTTGCAAGTTTGGCGAATGACTCAAATGACACAGGAGCTGCTTGGAGATGGTGGGACCTACCCTGTAAGTGAAAGAACTCATTCATGAGACTAGCCCTGATTTGAAGCTGCAATACTGGGACTTGGCTAGCCTCATTATGCTGATGGTGTAATTTCTGTCTCCTAGACACACAAAGGTGCCTGGAACAGCACCTAGTCAGCCACTACTGCATAGAGAAGCTTAAGGGAGTTTTATTTTTGAAAAAAAGTGCCTGATTACTCCACAGCAAAGACAATTCTGAAGAAACAAGAGGGATAGAGAAAGAGCCCAATTTATATTACAAAAAATATTGATGAAATCCAGTGTTATGACCTGTTATGACTGATTTAAGACTTCTATTTTCTTTAACACTTCTCAATTATTTCCTCCTCGCACACACACCATTCATCAGCTTAGAAAAATCTCTCAGGCCAGCATGCAGATTTTCAGCCTCACTCGCTACAGTACATGAGTTCTAGATCTGAGAGGCCAAAAAACATCTATTTGACTAAAGAGCTATAAGGCAGCCATAAAAATTATGGATCACAGAAATAAGCAATTAGTGTTATCTTCAATTGCTTTATTGGCAGTATTCACTCGTTAGAATAGAGGCAGCAGTAAAACAGATTGCAACATACTGTATAACAGCATATGGGATTTTACATTATAATGCTATTCTCTGCCAAGAAGTCATATTTTCATTTGAATGCATGGAACAGATTATCACAGGGTTTCCAGCATTAGAAGTGGATGACCCTCTCTCTCTCTGCCTCTCCTCCTCCCTTCCCCCCAGCCTCTTGGCTATTAGGCAGTTTTTTAGGTTATGACTACATCAAAATAAGCATAGCAACAGAGCGGTAATAACGGAGCTCTGACTACCCAATATCGACTCGTGCTCCGAGACCCCTCGCTCGTACAGACTGGGCATGTCACAGAGCTACGGAGATAATAAACTCAGCCGCAAAAGCAGTGGGTAGACAAGGAGTTGAGGGTTTGCCAGTCTTTTCACCCAGCTGGCTTCAGCTCTGGAGGAAGCTGCTTGCCCGCCCATCTAATCACAGCTGAAGTGCCACAAAGGCAGCCACTAGCAAGAGGGCTGGAAATAAAACAATAGGAATAATAAGGAGGGGAAAAACAGATTCTTTATACTGTATTTAACATTAGGGATATTTTCTGCAATTGTTTGTCTGTGTCCATAGCTCATCTTTACAGAGCAGCGCCAGCGTTTTGGCACAGAGAATCGATTCCTTTCAGAAGTGACATGCAAAGCTCATGGTTCACCTGTACCTCAGCAACCAGTATGAAAATATTCATATCTGTCACATAATGGAAATTGAAGTGAACAACTTGTATCATAGGACAACTGTTCTGGTCAAATAAAAACATAACCTTCTTTTACCAGCACAATACAGAAAGCAAAGGATGCTGAAAGCATCAAAAAACCCCAAAAGCAACTTGTACAGGAGTTGTACTCAAAGCTGATTTGAGAAATACTGGTTTCCTAATGTACTTCTTTTGAAATGTCTACATATTGTTAAGGGGAGGGAAGGTGGGGGAGAGAGGGGTTAAATGCTTAAACACAATGCTCTGAGGGGAAAAAGCACTTGTCGCTCTAGGAACACAGAAACTAGAAAAGCGATAGGCGTAGGTAGTAATTTATCAGAACAAAGAAATTGGATGGAATTAGATTTCATGTGTTACTATTTATTCAGCTCTAATGAAAGCCAAATAATTTGATAAAGCCTCAATTTCCATCTGTATCTCTGTATTTCTGCACATATGCAAGACAGTTTCTATGGAGTGTACTTCAGGTTTCAGATTTTTCATTTCTGTTTTGGAATTCAGAAGTTTAGCTTCACTACCAGAACAGCACTATTAAATGATGATAAAGTTATTACATTGAACTCCATACAATGCTTCAATATGCAAACACCCTTTTGGAGTAGAGCTTTCTTAAAGGGAAAATGCACATCCACAATGTCTTATTAGCCTAAAAAAATATGATAAAAATCCCTTTTTCTCAACAATGATTCAAGAGGTTTAAAAACAGTCTGCCATTCTTTCAATTTCTGGGTTGGAGACTACAGTCAGAATCTTCATGTTATTTGCCATCAGCTTGAAATTTTTGCCATAGAAAGAGCTACAGAAATATAAGCAATAAAAAAAAAATGGGCTTTTAAGAGTTGTGAAGCTTTCTGGATAACTCACTGGGCACATCAGCATGTGCCATGCACGTATGAGATGAAAACTTCAGGGGAGATAAGAAGGATTTAACTATTGCGAGGAGACTCTTCTCTCATTGTGTCCAGTTCAGCATCTCTACCTGTGTGTCATTTTATTCCAGGAGTGTGAAAGACTGAGAAAGCAAACTATATTTGGGGGGTGGGGAGTGTGAGGGGTGCTGGCAGACATTTTTAGAAAAAGTACCGAGGGAAGGAAACACTAGGGTAGCTGCTTCCTCCTCCCTCCAAAATATTCAGCACAGGCATTCAGCTTTTGCTGTAGTAAACAACTGGGTAAACTGAAAGGAGAACGGCAGGGCTGGCATTACACTTCTTGCACAGCATGTCACAAATGGGACAACACTCTGGTAAGAAACATCCCATAAACAGAGAGATATATATTGCTATAGTGAGCATCCCTGAACCCAACATTTCATTGTTGAGCCACGGGTATTGAGGTGGCTAGATGTCCTTGCCATCACAGTTCCTGAAAAGGAACCTAGGGGGATTTGTTGTTATCCTCAGCAATAGCAGCTCCCAGCACTCAAAGCTGGTTGCTCTCTTCATGTGCTAAAATGTGAGCTCTTCCACAAATTTGGCCTCATACAAGGATGCACTTTTATAAAACAGATTTGCTAGTTTTCTTGCCCTTCTTTGAAAAGGCAAGGGCTTCCTGTAAAAAGCTGTCCAATATTGGTGCTCAGTGACCCCAGAAAGATCTGATGACACCACATGTTACACAGGATTGTGGTGTTTGGGAAAATGAGAACGGGGGAGAGCAAATAATCTAGTGGCTGCTCATCACTATGCAAAATTAGTAAAGGTAGCATAAACAGCAAATTCAGGATGCCTTGGAATGCCAAGCATGTTCACTTATAAAATCCATATAAAGCATCTGCTTTTTGTACAACTAAACTCTGTATAATAGCAACCTTTTTCCCCCCTCACTCTGTATTTAGCAGCTGTTGCAGCCCAGCTCTTGAAAAAGAGGAGTACACATCACAAAGCAGTATTGGAATCAAGCTGAGCTTTCTTGTCTGTGTTAGGTTCCAGGCTCAAGGGACTGCATGTTTTGAAAATGTCACTGTGCTATGTTTTCATTGAAGGTGGGCTTACCAAGTCAGGTGACAAAGGCTACAAAAGGTTGTAGAAAAAGAGAAGATTCTTCTATCCAACTTCTCGTGTTCTAACTATTATTGCTACTTAATTAAGCATTCTTGGACATAATGCAAAGACGACTACAGTCCTCCAAAAGAATAACATGTTGCAACACAACTGTCAGGTCCCTGGCATCCTCTCATGCAAAGGGAAGATGAAGGGCAGCTCCCACAAAATAGCAAGTGGTCACTGTTTTCTGGAAAGAAGCCCATGTTCGTGTCTAGTCTTGTAACCAATAACCTGATAGAAAACATCCCACCCACCCCTAATCTTCAGCAGGATGTAACGATTACAATGCAGGGACAAGTTCAGGCAAAAATATATTAGCATATTCTGTACAGTAGCCAGTAACTAAAAAGCTATTTTAGGACTGCATGGTGGCTTGCTCCAGGGATGGGGACTGACCTCACATTAACTCAGATTAAGGGCATTATGTTGAGAAAGGCTTTTTTCCCCCATCACTCTTTTGCCTCCCATCTGCTTCTTTCCACAAAAAATCTAAAGATCTCTGCTAACCAGAGGCTGCAGCACTAAGGGGAAGGGAAGGGGGGGATGTCTTCTTTCCAGGGGGAAGGGAGGAGAGAGAAAGTTGTTTTGTTTTGGCTCAGTTCTGTAATGAATTTGTGAGTTGCAGAAATTGATCTGTCATAGTGCAACAGATTGTAGCTTGATCTGCCAACAAATTGCAAGCAACAGTAGGTAATGACTAATTGCAAGTGTCAGGGATCTTTTGTTTGAGTTTTTTATTTTTTGTTAAGTAAAGGTAAATCTTTTCTGAAGGAATATAGGGATAGCAATAAAGTATAGAAGGTAACAATGAAGAACCTTGTCCTTTTTGCCTAAATGAAACTGGTAAATAACAGCATCTGTACCCAGGTTACAGTTTATACATTATGGGCCACTGTTAATGGGCTGAGCCCTTCCCTGGTTCAGGACCTTTTTAGGACTTTGGATTGCCTGCTCCTACCAATCAGAGCTCCCTAAAGCTTTGAGCTAGCTATTACCAGTCCATGGACTGCTGTGAAGCATGTTGATACAAGTCTATTGACAGACTGGCATAGTCCACCCAAAGAATTTTACCTGGTTTTTTTTTTTAATCAAGCTTGATTGCCAGTTAAATCTGCCAGGAAATACAAGCCACAAACCAAAAGGCATTTGGGTTCTTCAAATGCCACTATGGTCTATGCTCTGTTTAGGGTAATGAAAGAGCCGTCCTCTTCTGACACCAGTTCTCTCTGAGGACTGATGTAGGTTGTGCTGTCCCTCCCTTGTTTCAGTGTAACAGATAAAGGAGAGCAGGTTTTTTTCTCCTAGACCCAGTTTTGGGGTTTTTGCATGGTTGTTGGCGTTTTTGTTTTGTTTTGCTTCTTGCTAAGTGAAACTCAGAATTATTGTCAATAAACACTGAATTTCAGGAAGTTTACCCACAAATCAGACCAGGGGAAGATCAGCAATATCTATGAGTATTACAGGAAACAAACAAAAAAACAAGCAAGTATCACCAGGTAAGCACCATCAAAAATAAATCTTTCCTGGCACACAGAAAAGGAAACCAAACAGAACTGAAATAAAGCAAGTGAAAAAGAGCACTGCATTTTATTCATTGTCATCTTTTCCTATATCACTGGGAGCTAAAACTCCTCTGAAGCTCGCTGGTCTTGTAGCCTGTGGCAGGGTCACTGAAGACCCTTAGAGTTGCAGTGTGTACAGACAGGAGGAGACAGAAGGAGAGTTATCCCCAGAAAGGGCACACGGATGAGCAGTACGGTGTCACCTAAATGCCACACTTGTGTTCTTGAAAGGCAGCACATTTCAGAGGGGAAAACATACATCCACATCTTGATAGCTACAAGCTTGCTTAAACTGCTTACATTTATTGTAAAACTGTCTCAGCTTTTCAACTTCTGCGGCTCAGACAACTTAAAATCCAGATTTTCAGCACAAATCTCCAGCTTCACATCGTCACCTATATCTTTTACATTTAAACACTACATGACAGCAGAGCCATTTGACAACAGTAATATAGTGCAGCTAACACATACGTAGCACGGTGTTGACAGGGGTATTGTGATGAGTGAACATTGGTCTAGACAAGAGCCAAACACCAGTACTGCGAACAATGGAGCATCCTTCGCAAGCCATAGGCAAGGAGGAGACAGCTTTCAGGAATGGGAAAAAATTCACTTTGGGGTGGATTGTGTAGGTCACATAGGGTGAAATACATGCAGCACAAACCTGCTGTATAATCACAGGACAGAGCTAGCAAGGGTAATGGGCAATATCTAAACACTGCTAGCCCTCAGCGCAATGAAGAATTTCATTCACTGAATATTCAGAAATACAAGCACAAACTTCAGTATTTGCAAGTATCTGTGTTAATGTGATTTGACCTCTCATTGTTCAGGTAAACCAAACATGACAAGGTCATTGTGTATTTCAGTTGCAGTTCTTCTTTTTATTTTAATATAAGAAATATTTGAGAGTATTTTCCCATACTTTGCTCAGACCACTTCATCTCAAATTCACTTAGGAAAGTGTTTATGTTCTATTTAAGCAGAAGCTAAGTCTGTGTACTCAAATATCCTTAAAGGAAATTGTATTTTACAAATCATAAATACATTGCTAACAACAAAGACATTCTACCTTTCCTCTGGAAAAAAAGCTTATGAGTAACTGTTGACTACCAAAATAGGAGGTAGCTTTCCACTTTGTTCACAATAATCTATTATTTTAATTCCTCTAAGAAAAAAATTAAGAGAAAAGTAAGCAAGGAGTTCAACTGAAATTCTCTATTTGCAGCAAGGCAGCCTGGTGAATTTTTGCATTATTTACTAATTCAAAGTAAGCAGAGAACAGGAACTCCAATAATGAAACGTGAACTTAAGGTGCAATTGAAAGTCTCTCTTTCAGAGTGCTCTGGATGTCCCAAGTAATGTTTTACTGTTATTCACCTATATTATTTGTACTGTACTTTTTTTCCTAACTTACCTCAAGTGCAACTGAGGCACATACAGGAAAAGATACTTAATAAAATGCATTAATAAAGTGAGGATCATTTAATGATTACACTCACTTTATAATGATCGGGCTGTTAAAAGTTCACATAGTACATTGATTCTTATCTGACAGTCTCCAGGAGCCTGGAGGCAACTAAGAAAGGGAAAGTGTTAGAGACAGTTTGATTAACTACCCCAACCCAGTTACCAAACTCTGGCAAGACCAAAGGCAAACCAAAAAGCACAAGCTGGAAGGAAATTCTAGACCCTAAAGAGAAGAGGCACACATTTGGCATTAACTTTAAAATTGTCATTGCATAATTCCTGCAACAGACCATCCTGCACCTGATAGCAACTGATACTGACTGCAGCAAGGAAACACATACTCACTCCTCTGCTCCTCTGCCCCATTCTGCACCTAAATTATGCAACATGGTGCTATGTGAAGAAACAGATTCCTCCACCCCAGTTGGTAAATATCTTATGCCTGTATGAGGAATTATGACAGATCCTGGTTGGAAGGACTACAAGCTGCAATTCGAGTACTACAAATAAATTTTTGGTGGGTTTTGTTAATGTAAATTGCTTGGGTTTCATTTCATCCTGCAGCTCTGAGTTCCACAAGTTAAATGCATGCACTGTGTACTGCACTTCCTCACTCACTCTAATGAATCACTCTTTGGCCCGTTGTTGTTCTATTTTGAGTTCTTTCTTTTTCTTTTGTTACAGGCAAACGTAATGAGAAGCAGCAGACTGGCCTGATCTATGCCCTTCATTATTTTATATGCCTCTGCCACGTTCCCTCCTGATCTTCTTTCCAAACTAAATAATAATCCTGCCCTTTTTAATGTAGCCTTATGAAAGGCTTTCAGATGGCTCGACTCATTTTCTTTGCCCTTCTCCGGACCATTTCTATTTCTGTTATGTCTTTGAGATAAGGTGACCAAAAGCGAACATTATTTTCAAGGAAAGGACGCGCCATCGATTTATATGGCAGCATTAAAATATTTTCTTCTTTATGATTTATCCTCTTTGACCACCCTCACATTGTATTCTATTTCTTTCTGACTGACAACTACCACCATCCTACAGAGCAGCCATCTTAATTGAACTAACTTCATTGACTCCTACTTTAGTGCTAATTCAAAACATTCAAACATGCCTGAGAACCTGAATTTCATTGTATACCATTTTATTCTATTTGCCAAATACACAGTCTGATCAGCCCTGGAATTCCTCAAAACGTTATGCAACATGGATTAGCCAAAATTATTTAGTCTGGCTAGCATATCACGTCACCTCCCACAGATAGTAGTAGGGAATGTAGGGAAGAGAGGAAGGCAAAGGATGCAAGGAAGGCCAATTTATTCCTGTTTCCTTGGTTTCCTTTTTTTTAGCGGGTGTTCAACTCAAACCAGGACCTACCCTGAAGTTGTTAAGATTTCTTATGTAGTCTTTATGCAGCACCCTGTAAAAATACCTTGAAAAGCTAAATGTACTGAATCCACTAATACTCTTTTCTGGCCTACTTTAAAATAAATCTCAGAGTCACACTGACTTTTAGCATAAATCAGAGTTCCTTCTGATCCTGGAAATACCATTATGCTCCACATTGCTGAAACCATGCTTATTTACGCCTGTGACACACATGTATGTGCCAGGTGTCCCAGTTCTCTGACTGCAGTTAGGCTGAACTCATCTAAGCATTTAAGCCCAATGCTTAGTTTTAAGTCAATGTAACACGCAAATGTACTTAAGAATTTCTCTTAGGCTTAAGGCTATGATTTAGGGAAACACTTAGATGTGCACATTTACTCAATTAAGCAAATGTGATAAGCATGACTTCATATGCTTAACCACCTCACAGGGCTAAGTGAAGAAAGTCTCCAATGAAAACAATGGATGTGCAGTGAGATATGAAAAAGAAGGGTTAAAATTCTTTTTAAAAAAAAAAAAAAATCAGATCAGTCCTTAAGCATCAGCATCTAAATCAGCAATCCATGTTCAGAACATCAAATATATCACGACATCACTGTCTTGCTTTTTGTTCCTTGTTGTTCCTCACAGCTAGCAACTGCAGGAAGAGCTAGGATAGAGGTTAACTTTTCTGCAGGTTTTTTTTCCCTCTTTTAAAAATCTGTTGATAAATGCATCCCTGAAAGACACTGAATCAAAGCCCAAAAACTGTGAAATTTAAGGATCTGTGAAGCATATACAGAAAGAACATATGCTTCCCCAATGTCCTCAAATCTGCTTCAGTCCTAATCTTGGAAGGACCATCTCTAAGGGTGAGAGAGTAAATGAAACCTCAATTCCTCTGTCAAACACAAGAGCACAAGTGCCTATAGCGGCAGGAGTTTTACTGCTACAAAAATTGGGAACTGAACCAAGAACACCAACACATTTCACAAAGGCCACTGGAAAGCCATTAGTCTTTTGCTCACTGAATTACTACTAAGGATAGCCAAATTCACTTGAATAAAAGAAAGACCAAACCAAACATTTATCTAGAACCTTATCAGATATTAACCAGACCTTGCTGAAGCTTTGAAAGTGGTCACATACTATTTTTCTCTTTTTTTTCTTTCTGTTTTGTATATTCTTGAGTTTCCTGGCTTTGGATAAAAGTACCTGAAATGTCAAGATACCAACTGCTCTTGCAGTATTTTCAATCTGTTTTATAGATTCAAGACGCTTGGGTATTTAAAGTACAGTTAAGTATGCCCAATATATAACTTTTTTTAACTGTTCTTTTTTAAATTCCACCCTTGCACTGCACCAGAGTCAGAGGACAGCCACATGGGAAGCTGAATTAATACAGAATGAACAGAGAGAGTGGAAAATTTAGGATCTTCAGCAGTCGCCAGTAAACTAAACTTTAGCTTAAGATGGAAAGAAGCATTTAACTTCAGGGCACTATGGTAGTACCAGTGACAACAGATTTTTTTTTCATTTTTTTCCTTTTGAATTTAATGTTAACCAGAGTACTGAAAATGTAAGTAATACATTATTTCCTTGACCTGTCAAGAAGAATGAAGAGGAAGAAATGTGGATTCTTAATTGTAGGATGGAAAAAAATAAAAGAAAAAAACAACCAGTGCTCCAAAAAAATGAAAGGATCATTTGAATGAAACAGGTATCCACTTCAGGCTTTGCTGGAGTACAGAGATCCTGACCAAGAGTGGCTGTTTCAATCCAGGTGTCTTTATTAAGCAAAGATTGACATATATGCCCAACATGAAGGAGCTTTGTGATTGGTAACAAATGTCTGCCAAGGCTATGATGACAACAAAGCAGTAGACATATGTAGCTTTCAGTAAACGTGATTTGAACATAGGTCTTTCAAGATGAATGGCTAGCAAGCTGACTTGCTTGCCAGCTTCACCTCACTGTCACCTAACTTACAACAATTCCTTAGAGGAAAACACATTATGTAGCACAATGTCTATAGTAAAAAGAATTATATTTACTAAAACTTCCATACACTGTATGGTCCCTGACTTATTCACAGACACCAAACTAGTCTGTCAGGCTTCTGTTGAATTTATTTAGTCAAAACCTCTTGACAAATCCAACGCAAAATGATAACTACAGAGTTACTAGGGTGTAAAGAAATAACATGCAAAAGATGAGGGTCTTACTTTCCATTTTGGTGGCTAAGGACTTAGCTCAAAAGTCATATAATACAGACACATTAATCTTTGGGAGTTCAAACATCAAGTAAGATAGCATCTGGAAGAAATTATTTACATTATATTTTTTTTCTTTTCAATTTATTTGCACAGCCCTGGTTTATACTAAAGGGGAGACAGATGAACAAAATTGGCCCGACACAATTCCCAGTGAAGTGCACAACTAGTACCACATCCAAGGAAGCTAAACCACAGAACACTGAGTCTATACTCTCTACCCTGATGGTGGGTCATCCCAAGAAGTCACCCATGATTCCCTGTGTAAACCAAGTATACATGCCAGCAAGGAAACATAGAGCTTTGACAGGTCCCCTAGCCTGAACAGCCAAGGGAGGTGGCCTCCATACCTTGGGGAAGTGTGAATTAACCCCACAGCTGAGACGTGCAACAGATCTTTCCACTGTATCTCACATTTGGTATCTGCTTAAATGCCTGTTGAAAGCAAGGGTGCCTGTGAGGTGGCTCAAAAGTGATTTAAAACAACTGTTTCAACATTAGTATTAGAAAAAACACAACACAACCCAGCAGCAATTATCGCAGCCTAAACCAATTAGCCATGTTGTTTCTTTGTGTATCTGGTGATGGCTCCTCATCCGCAGAACTCTCCATTCCCTTCATTCTTCTTCAAACATTACCTTGCAAAGTGTCCAGCCCCTAAGCTCATCAGAACCACTGTGACCCGATATTCTGTAGGTAAAAACTTGACTTTCTGCTGATTTATTAAAAAATCTTATATTTTACTGCTCACATGCACTCTCTAGAGCGTGGTCACATGATCACTATAATGACAATCTGTCTCTCTGCTAACATTTCTCTACTTTGGTTATTTGTTTGATAAAGTGAGGAGCTTCCCTTTTGTTGCCCTTCATCAGAGCTTAATGTCTTTACTTTGGGATCAATATACTTTATGAATAATTTTATTTCCTTCTATTTTTATGGTCTTTTCTCCTCATTATCATACTGAGTTTATTAGCTGGTGCTGTCAGTATCTTTACCCTGTCATATGTTCCTGAGGTACAGTAAATATCACTTGTGTTGTAATTAATATGCACACCCTCTGCAGTAATTAAAGCACAGACCCCTTCAACCAGCTGAGCTTCCTACACTAATTCCACCTTATCTTCATAATGAACTTATTGTAATCTGAAACTACCACTGAATATTCTTCAGTAAGGATAGAGAATGAAATCTAACGAGATGCAATAATATTTGTGAACATGTTAATATGAAAAAAATGAATTTAATTAGCCTTAAATCTAATTAAATTTCCCATACAATCAAAATCCCCCCATTTATCCCACAAAAACAATGATGGTGCAACACTAGTGCTCCTTCAGAGATTTACACAAAGATGGAGACCAGATACCTCATCGTCTCCCCACGAAATTCTAACAATTAGCTATCTAGAGGGTTCCCTGACCACAGATGATTATAGGAAGGACTGAGAATCTCTGTTCAGGGATGCGATTTAGAAGTAAGATGGGAAGGTAAAGACGAAGAGGCAATTCAAGCTCCCTGAAAGGGGACGTAGCAATGAAACAGTTTGGCAAGCATTCCCAAAAAGGGAGGGGAGAGGAACATTGAATATATAAGCATGATAATATTGCACAGAACGATTAGAGGGAGACTGGATACAAGAGATTCAGTTCTTATTTTCTGAAAACATTTCCATATGGGAGACTAGCGCCTAAGGTGCAGACTCACACAATAGGAAGAAAACTGGCAGGCTACATAGACTGAAAATTGGCTGAAGGGCAAGAAACAAACAGTGGAAGTAAATGGGATTATTTCAAGGTGGAAAGAGGTTACCAGTAGGGTACAGCCCAGCTTTCTAATTATTCACAGTAATGACTTGGATGATAGTATGGAAAGGATCGTTTCCAAGATTCTAGTAACTGGGAAGCACAGCGGTAATAAATACCAATGTAATCCAATAGCCATTTCATTAATAGTTAATTTGAGAACCAGAGAAGTTGCATAGGAAAGTGTTTGCATGTATCACAAAGCAGGATTGAGACATAAAACGGCACGAGAATTGAATGACCTTCCCTTGTAAATGGTCATTCTAGAAGAGGCTAAGCAACAGCCATTGAGCAGCTCCTTGTGCTTTATTGATTGATGTCAATCTGTCCAGTTCCAGAGTGTTAACTTCACTTTAAAATGTGCCCTTTTCTGTCATTCTTTTCCTGTAACCCCCTAAACATGCCTCATTTCCTACATCAAAAAATTACGTGGTCAGATATTGATTTGTGACTGGCTGACTTCTGAATAGCGAGAAAGCAAATTGACTTAAAGATATATGTGGATAAATAAAGGAAGCAAAAAGCCCCATCCCTAAATTTCTGCTCAACTGGACTGACAATCTAGTGACTAGAGGAGCAGTATGATTATTCTCTTCCAAAGTACAGAGAACTGCCCTAAAATGACAAGATTGCTCCCAAATTCCCTAGAAGAGGAGGGTCATATTTCATAAGCCATTGTGGAGAAACCATTAGTCCGCCCCCCACCCCCCAAATGACATAATCATTATTATTTTTTCTGACTCATGAAAGAACTTACACAGAGATGATTCCATTCACCTTCCAGACCCTCTAAGTAACACACAGCCAATCAAAGGAGGCAGAAAAAATCCCACAGGGCTTCATTTATTCAAAATTCTCCAGGTAACCCTCACAACTCAAACACACTTCTGCACAAAAACTGCCTTGTTTGCCCAAGCAGAGATGACAAAAAGCAACTTATGCCCAACATATAAAACCAACTGGTTTCACACCAGTTTCCCTGCCCTATAAATTGAGAGTTACAAACAGGCACTTGCGGTGCCCCTCACAAGACTGACTCTGCATGTTTGCTGCAGTTGATGGACCAAGCAAGCAACTCTGGGTATTTTTAATTTTCTTTCAAGCTGTACCTGGAAACTAGTGACCTAGGTTTAACTTTTCACTAATATGAAATATTTTGGCTATTACCACTCAAAGCCTTCAGAATTTTCAACTTGGCTGTTGAAAAGAGTACCAGGATTTCAAGCTACAGTGCATCACATCATGCCAGGGAAGGTAAGAGCAGAGAAGGGGCAAGAAAAAAGAAGGTGTAAAACTAGGACTGATAAGAGAGCAGAAATAAAGATAAGGGAAGAAAATACTATAGTTTTGTCTTCTATATCCCTTTCATGAACCCTACAGCCCTTAAGCTTTCTCTTCTATATCCCTTTCATGAACCCTACAGTCCTTATTTTCTGCTTTCTACAGTTTTACATGCGTTCTTTTTTCTCTGGCTCTTATTTCTAGGTACGATCACAGAATTCTCCAGTTTCGAAGAGTAGACTCTTATCGTCAAACTGTATATGTGAGCACACCCTCCAGGAGTCTGTGTCCCATTGACTTGAGTGGAAGAAGTTTTGTGCTTTTCATTTTGCAACTGAAGTTCTGGTAGCTCCTACTCTAACTGTTGCAGACATAATGCAAAGATGGGCCACTGTTCTGACTCAGTAAGGCATTTCTTAGGAACTTAATAATTACATAGATCCATCCCAACAGCAGGACACAGTGAGAGTCCTGTTAACCACAGCTAAGGATCCCTAGCACCAAAGGATCTGAGTGGCAGGGCACAACAAGAGTGGGTTGCTCTTCAAAGGAGATAAGACAGGAGCTGAGGGTGATAGCAAAGCAGGCAGGGCAACGTCCTCCCCATGGAAGCACACAGTAAATAATCAAAAAAGGTCCTGTGACAGTTACCAGTATCAGCCAAGAGACTGCTGATTGTCAGGCAAACTTACAGCAAAAAGGGCAAGTAACTCCTGAAGTCGAGTCAGCAGGTCTGGGATTCAGAACAGGATCAGCGAGGTATGTGGTCAAGCACAGGCTCACCTGCAGGCAAGCTCAGGCAAAGAGTGAGGCAAGTGCCAGAATTTAAAAGCAACTTCTGAGCAAAGGGGAGGAAGCCACCAGCACCATGTTTCAGGCAGCTCTTTTCACAGCATTCTTGTCCAAGGTTACATAGTTGTACGATAGCAGAGCCAGTGCTGAGCACAGGCAGCTAAATTTTGACAAGGTTCCTGACACCAGAAGGAAAAATGTTAGCTTAATCAAAAGGATTGCTACAAATCTCACTTCAATGTCATCCTTAAACAGTCTAATACAAGTTTTTGTCTTCCATTCAAGTATCTCTTATAATCCAGAGTCACAGACTGGTTCTGGCAGTAGCAAACGGCAAAATGCCCAGCCCTGCAGTCTTCCTGCCCTCCAATTCCTTCACCCTCTTTCTCTTTGTAATTCACAAAGCACTATTTTCTTTCTGAGTTTTCTTTTGAATTGCTATCAGCTTTTTTTGAGCAAAGAACACTATGCTCACATATATATATTTGATCATGTAACTACATAGCTCCTCCCAGCTTTCAAGAAATTCTTTATGATAAACTTATGTTCTGCAAGCAACATTTGCTGACCATATCCCAAAGCATCAGAGCGGGTAAAGAAGCAAATTATGAGCAAAGATCTCCCTGAAATGTCTTGTGCTATTGTAAAAAGCAAAGAAAGGAGGGAGTAGGGTTGGCCTCTTTTGTCACAGGTGACTTTTAGACAGTTCAAGAGAGGTATCTAGGCCAATGCCACCACCCTGGACCAGCAGAGGGGCTGGGCAGACATCAGCTAATGAGTATCTCCTGACACAGCTGACAACCCGCTGGGAAAAACCATCATCATGAACCACCTAAGAGCTGCTCAGGACATCTCCTTTTCTTGGGAATCTGGGTTGTGTAATGCAGGCCATGTAACTTTCAGCCACGTAGAGCATTCAGCCAGTGGAGTGGCATTAGTTGTCCACTCTCAGAATGAAGTTACCAGTTTAGTTGTAGGATTCAATAAAGCCCCTGCAGACCCGCTACGTGACGCAGATTTTTAAGGCTCTCATTTTCTTTGCAAATACAGCTTTTCCCCTGTGATTACCTGCAGACACAATAACCTGGTTTGGCACAGCCTAGTCACACAGAGACGAAATCTGAATATCTTGACCTTACTGCTGACTCCAAAACCTTAACAGAGCCCACTACTTACCTCTGGGACAGATTCTCCACTGTTTCCATTCAGAACAACTCTGTGAAAGGTTAGTAAATTTCTGTGAGATGATCCTAACTTATCACTAATTTGTTATAGTCTTTTGAGTTAAAGCAGCCAGATTCCAACCCTGTTAGCAGGAAAAAAAATAATAACAAATTAAACCAACCACCATTTAATACTTGTCCCACTCAGGTGCCTTCTACACTAGCTTTTCTGCTGTCAAGCATGGGAAAGTTGTCTATACCCTCTACCTCTCTGGACCCAGGCCTCCCATCCCCTCCACTGCCAGACCGCTCCTACAACTACTGCCATCCTTCTCCTTAATGAAAGACCACTGGCATCTTTTCCTCATATACTTCATCTCCCTCCTACCAATGCTACAAACCACTTTTGTTCCCCTACTCACAGCCTGACACCTGACCCACTTCACCCATACCAACCCCACTCTGGATGAAGTTTGTATCAGACAGAGTCCCAGTTATTAAACACTTTCCTATGCAACTTCTCTGGTTCTCATATTAAACCAGTACCATTCAGAGTCATAAATACATTCATCTCTGCACCACCCATGGCACTCCCAATGCCAGCAAAATGGCCTGCTGCTATCCCAGCTGGCCATTCCCATGGCCAACAGAAGCCCAGCAGTGCTCAGCAGCACATGCTGTGCCCCATCTCACACATGCTATGGGCTTACAGTTCCTTACGTGGGAGGAAGAGACATCCTACCTGAGGATGGGCTAAATGTAGGACAGATCTTACTAGTGACTAGTGACTAGAATGAATTCTTCTGAAGTCCAGAGGTGGATCAGGTAACAACATCAGATCTGTGTGTGAAACTGTCTGGTTCATCTGATGAGTAATAGAGAGATACAGCTTGTTTACTCAAAACCCATCCTAGAGTTATTCTAGGCCTGACAAGTTCTTTTCTGACACTGAGATTTTTCATTGTTTTGCAGCTTGTTTAGTCATCAGTAACAGTAGAAAAGGTGTGGAAAACGACTGTCAGTTTGCCTTCACATTTTACATCCACTTTGTGTAAGTGTGAAAGAGTATCTAAGGCAGACAGGAACAGAGAAGCAAAATGCCCAAGTCCATACTGCTGACTTTCACAAAATAGAAGCTAGCCTCCTTAGCACCCTATGTTTGGCTTATGCCCTATTTCCAGAGGAAATCTAGCAGGGATCTCCATTGCACTAAGGATGAGGAAAGTGTTGCTACAACTCCAAGAGCCAAACACTGCATTCTGTCACCAAGCAAGCCCCTTTTGAAATCAGTGGGTGTTTTGCTTCTTTAAAGACCTGCCAAACTTTTTCCTAGACAGATATTTAGAGGGAAATTCATTGAATTTATACAGCTAAATACTGTAAGCCTTCTTAGCAAGAGAAGATGCAGACAGTCCTATCCACTAGAAGCAAACACACTTGCTCTGCAGTCTGCTTCTCCTGTGGGTTTGGAGGCACTGACAACATGTACCCACTGAGAAATGGAAATAAGTGGAGGCAGATTAAATTAAACTGAACTTAAAGAAATTAAGTTGACTATCACTTCACCACCATACATCTCCACTTACACAATGGGAGATCTATACCAATGTGGTCAGGAAAAGACAATACTGTAAAAAAAACCCAAGTTGAATTGCAGATAACTGAGAGCTCCATCATCAAACAGAAGTGAAGAAAGTGCCCCTACTTGCTTCTGTCTCTTAGTTTGTGTAACTGCTAGCATGTTAGTTATTTCATTAGCTGAGAGGCTTTTTTTCCTACCTACTTAGGCAATAGAAAGTAGCTTTAGATAATTAAGGTAGTTATCATTTACATTCGCGTTTTATAAAATCCCTGAAGGACCTGTTTCCACAGTTACAGGTTACTAGGCTCTCACTGCAGCTTAAGTCTGAGAGGGGTCACAGCCCAGAAGACTACTGCACGTTGTACAGGCGTCCCCGTTACAATCTTTCCTCTCGCCACTAGTCTATGCTGTTGTATAAAGTTCAGAGCAGGCCTGGGGAAGCTCAGTGCAAATGTTGGGATGATCACTTTTGTCTCAGTCTTCTGAATTCAATTGGAGAACGGTATGCTCTATTGTTCTGTTCTGTAAAGTATATTTAGCTTGCTTAATTAACCTATATTTCAGACAAGTCATGCAGGCATTCACCTAACTCTGTATATGTCTTTGTGATTAAAATTTAATGAAAGGGAGTCTAAAGTAAATTCCTCCATGCTATGGTTCTGAAACAGACAAAAAAAAAATCAAAACATCATTTCTGTCAGACGAATTATTATTATTATGAATTTTTCTCTGCAAAAGGAAAAAGAATATGGATCAGAAGGAACACAGGCTGAGAGAAAGGGTGCTTCTGGTTATGCTTAATAAATCCTACTTCAACTGGAGACAGGTATAAAGATGTAAGAGTGTTCGATGTGAAATCCGGTTGTACTATCACAGGAGCTACTACATAGTTGTCAGAAGAAAGTTTATATTTCCTTGTAATATGTGTGAAAAACCATGTAATTCTTTCTATATGTACTTTCTCCTAAACAAATACGCAGCAGTGCTATCCCTAAATAAGGAAAGAAAAAAAAAATCAATGCCAGGCAGACTAGCACTCATAAGCAGCCCTACAATAGCAAACCAGTATGTGTCCATGAAGGAAGAAAAAGGGATTAGATAGGAAAACAGATTTCACTTTCAAGCCTCTAGTGGATTCTTAAAAACAATGGAGGGAAAAAATGATTTTATCCACTGCTGGGAGAAAAATGCTTTGCCCAGTGTCCTTTAAACTTCTAATTAGAGCAACTCGAGAGTCACAAAATACACCATTTGCTTGGTCCTGTGTTCTATGTTAAAAGATATTTTTAAAAGATATTTATTGCTAGAATGAGATGAAGTTTGGTCTGATGAAACACTGGCATTATTATGATCTTTGTACATATTAATGAACTTTTAAGATGTAAATCATTGACCCACTAGGTGGTCTCATGGTCTCATAAATAGCAATCTTTTGCATTCCAGCATCCAAATACCTAGTTAGGAGCTTTTCAGAATGCACATTATAGGTGATACAGACCATAACAAGTACTTTGGCAAGGGAAAAAGCCATTCCAGCCTATTGTGTCAATTAAAATGAAGGGATTTTTATGTTATGAACCATATGTTCAAAGAACATTACATGTAAAATTACATACAATCATTCTTACTATGACTATGACGAACACAATAATCCCACTATATTAACATATGGCTTCTGGTAAAATCTGATGCTGGTTAGGTTTTCCACTTAGCTTGTATAAAATAATAATTCCTTACTCTCTGCTCCAATCACACACACACACAAAAATCAAGGTTAAGAAGATTAGAGCAATTAGATGTGAAAGTGAGATCTGTAAGAAGTGATGGTGTCCTTTTAGCCAGTGAAAAAGTTTCATTGGTGGTTGAGGAGATGTGATTTAACGACAGGAAAGGGACTCAGATATGCTATTGGCATACCCAGCACAAGCCTCTTTCCCCACCCCTCCTAAATTTCTACAATCTAAACAGACATACAGCCAAAATCTTTGGGTCCTCGAGTAATAGGGTTCACACCTTAGTACAGAACACCTTCAAGTCATACTGCATTAACTGCACACACAATCTTTCATGTGCCCTGAAATAAAAAGCATAGACAGAAACAAATCCTGAACAGCAGTTCGTAACAAGTGCAGTGGCATGCACCCTGAAATATGTAGTGTCCCAGTTGCTGGCATTGCTGTCTGACTGCAGGACTGGGTGGCCTTTGGGGATGCCACCCCATCACTCAGGGCTGAAGCAGGTGCCCAACTTTTCAATTAAGTGTGGGTAGATCAGGCAACTTGTTGGTGCAGCTGCTACTGCAGAAGAGACCCACTGTTTTAAGGAAACATTTAAACACAATATTAAGCTACTGAAAATGTTTATCAGTTTTTAAAATTATTAATTCTATTTTTTACTGATCTATTTACCAAATTAAGACAATATTTCAAAACTAATGTCTTCCCTCTAATTATTATTAATAAAGACTGCTTATTTCCCCTTAACAAGAATTCATTTCTTTCTTCAAATTAGTAACAGTCTGTAGTAACTCAGGCACCACAGGGCCTGATTCCAGGCTCAGTTAATCCATAGTAGCCCCAGAACTTTCATGTAGCAAGACTGCTCCCACGTGTACAGCTGTAAGGAGCTATCCCTCCACCTGTACACTTTCTTGAAAGTTTTCCTGTCCTAAACTCCAAATCCAGCTCTCCCACAGTATTGAGCAAATGAAAACCTACAGCAGCACTATCTTAGTGCATACTTCTGAAGCCAGAGATGCTACATGCACTGAGTTTTACCACATGAGCATCTGATTTGGCCATAATCATTAGAAAAAACATTCCACACATTTAAGCAGATGAAGAAATATGCAGAAAGTATTGAAGAAACATTGCTGAAACTAAGCAAGGCCACCTCAGGAACTCTGGCTACAGTTCTGTGTTTCCCAAGATGCTCGAACAGAAGGTCTGTGCATCTTGGACCATCCTTCCTCTTGCTCTAGGGCTGGCCACGAAATACTGCATCTCAAGCCAGGGCCTTTCACAGCACACCTGCACACAGAAGACACCTGTGAGAACACAGCAAGGAGAAGTCACAACCTTAAGGAAGAAGCAGCTGACATCTACACCTCTGTTTAGACCACAGGGTTTAAGGCAGAGAAAGGGGAGAGACTGAAGGCCCCCTGCCTATTTCTTTGCTCCTGCTGGCAGCAACTGAGGTGCAGGATTCTGGGTGAATCAGGCACCACTGACTCAGCCCCAGAGCAGTCCTGCCTCCCACCAGTCTTATCTCAACTTTTTGCCCCAGTTTCATGTATTTGCTTGGCTTTTGTCCATGTCTTTCCACTGCTTTGTTTGGTGGGGTGTTTTTTTCATTGTCCATACACTGCCCCCTCACCATCACCCCCCCCCCAAGCCCTGGCTGCTGTTTCATAAATGCCCTTCTGACACACACTCGTGCTTGAGGAGGTTAAAGAACTTTTGCCTCTCAAAACTTACGTCCTCAGTTTATCCGCAACCTCTGTACAGTGAAAGCAACTGCAATCAAATACCCTCATGTTACCCAGCATTTAGCACAGCCCTGACCTGACAGTGCCATCCTCTCTAGGGAGGAGAGGTAATTTAGAGTCCCTGATAGCTTTCTTCTGTCCGACTGTATAGTACCGGATGTTGCTTAATTGTATGTGGGCTGTGCTTTGCTTGGTGCCTTTTTCCAAATTAAACCTCCCTTCATCATTTTAGCACAGCTCCTATACTCCTGCTTTAGCTTCCTAAAGCTGCATCTGTACAGCATCTTCACCCAAGCATCATATAAAATGCTAAATGACTTATGTAGGTCTTCTCACTTAAGGTCATTTCAATTATGGCAACATCAACAGATGTATATGTTCATTAATAAAAGTGTGATATGTGTTTGTGTCCCTCTGAAAGTTCAGTCAGAAAATTATAGATTATACTGAGACACTGCAGGAATTGCTACTCTGTAAGTCAAATGCTCTATTATTAAAAATGTCATCCCATATGAATTTCATAAATAGCAAAGCCAAGAACAGAGTAACCATTTTAAAAAGTCTAGAGGGGATTCCATAACAACATTTAAATGCATTACTACTCAAACAATTTGATTGGATTATAAAATATTTAAAACTGCAGCTGTACTTGTGGTGTTTAATGTTGACTATTTTGATTTCTGGAACATCTTACCTAAGAAGAACAAGTTTACAGAACTAATTACATAATTAATATATAAATATATAAGAAAAATCTATCACCCATGGAAATACATAGTTTCTGGAGTACTGTATATAGCTGGCTCATTCTACATACAAATAAAAGAAAACTGAAAGAAAGTATTGGGCGTTAGAGTTCATTTAAGGCTTGTCCCTGGAATAAAGCAGGACCTTATTTTGCCAAAAGTATCCCAATGAATGAAAATAAATATCACAAGAGATAAGGGACAGTGCGCTAAATAGATATTACCAGCCAGATTCTCAGGTGGTGTAAACACTGGCATTGATCTGCTGTAGTTAATGGTTACACTGACAAGTTTGGCTTTATTCTCATCCAGTGTCCTCTATTTTTTTTTCCAGGATCCCTCTTACATATGTATTAGGTATGTTTGGGTTTATAATTAAACCTTCATTGACTTTTTTAAGCAGAAAGGACAATTTAAAAGCCTATTTTTCAGAAGAATAGCTATGTATTAATCCACAAATATATACTGATGCCCATATGTTACAGATATCCTTTCATATGCTAACCATACCTCTTCTGCCAAACTATCTGTCATCTCTGCTGCTTTACCTGGATGAGTGTCAAGACATAATTCATCCAACACATTCCCGTTATTGGTCACTGCGTTTGACAAAAAGCAACCTTGTTTTAGAAGCACAATGACTATCAGAAGTACCTTTTGTAACAGCTGACCTCTTCCTGGATTAGACTAAGGTTTTGCAGCTTTAGCTATGGGATCCATTCCATAAGCACATCCGCATCCTTTCTACACGTGCAGAAAAAAGTGTGGCTTACCTATTGCTGCCAGAACAGTCACAGGAATGCTTAAGTTCAGAGCTGCCACTGGGACCTTGTCAACAGTGCCTGCTTTTCTCCTGCAGGCAGCCTGACCAGCTAACAAACTCAGGCAGCGTACAACTCTTGCCTGTCCTTGCACCAGGGGACAATGGACAAGGTCTTCTCTACTTGACATTGCTCCTCCAAAGGCAGCCAGAATGGCTGGAGGTGCAAGCATGCCTACAACACATTTCAGCATGTGCTACAGGGGATTTCAAAGCTGTGGGTGCAAATAAAGGATTACCCAGCAAGGTCATTCCAAAACACACTTCTACTGGCATAATGTTTAAATAGCAACCTATTTTTGGCCATAAGATGACAGCTATGATGTTTCACTTGAACTTAGAAACACAAGGACAACCTTCCACACTTTCCATTCCTTTATATGACTCATTTCTTAAGACATTTTCTTTTAGGCTGATCTGCACATATGCAAATTCAAAATGCCCTTCTGAAAGTTCTTTAATCCTACCCACCATTTAGACTTGGCATAAAAGCATCATCCATGTGTCTCAGCAAGCCAAATGACCTTGGAGACCCTGTTTTCCTGAGGGAGAGTCACCTGTATTTATTTCTATTAAACAGAAATTAACTTGGACCTACACATACCACCTCATTTGACATAGTTAATTCTAGATTCCAGAGTTACCATTAAAACAAAAAGCACATCCTACACACTGAAATTAGTGGGAATTAAGACTTCAGTAACACACACAAGGCTATAACAAAGATAATCAAACAGCATAAGGATAATCTGCTAATTGTTGAAATGAGGCGGAACATCTCCACGGCTTGTCTCAACAGCTAGCCCTGGGCTGAGTTGTGTTTGGAGTTCAGGAAGTTTTTATCATTTTAAAGTATGTCAACCTCCTGTACTTCAGGGCACAGCAGGAAGCAGAAGGAGGATTTTGCCTGCCCTGAGGTAGGCAGTTCTTGTCAGGGAAATGAAGATCATCACCCAGTCCCAGTTCAGCAAGTGAACGCTTAGGATTCCAGTTGACTGCATGCATATCTACCAGGCCTTCAAAACCAGGCCAGTGCCTAACTGGTGCACATTCTTCTTCCTCAGATGGTCTTTGAAAAATCATCCGGTCTTTAAAAGGAACACAAACCTGAAGTTTCTGTAATTTCTTGGGCTTCTATATGACAAAGAGGCCAAAGGCTGCTGAAGCAAATTAGGATCAAGCTCTCAGTATATCTTTAGAATTATTTTGTTCTCAGCCTGAAAGCAGAATTTGACATTCAGTAACCTTTGTAAGTCCAAAGAAAAGCTATTGACTTCACTGCAACTACTATAAATTTACACTCAATATAAGTGAGAGTGGAGCCATGCCACAGTTTGGTCATTACGCTATGAATTCATAGCATACAGAACAAGCTCTGCAATTATTTCTGGTGGTTTTATTTTAAATGTCTAGCTTCTTGGTGCATGGTAATTTTCAAAAGTAGTCCCTGTCCTTGATCATTTCAAATGGTGTTTGAAGCACTCGGACCTTAAAAATCTCCTTGGCTTCTAGGAATAGTAACTTCCTATGACTGATTCTGAAGTTGTGACACTTAAAAGAGAAGTTCAGAAAAAGGTGTGCTGGAAATTTGTGCATGAACCTATGTACAACAGTGGAGAGGTAAAAACATCACAAAACTTAAAGGAAACAGAATGCCAACAGAGCTTTTCACTTATGGCTGTCTTTACTCCTCTCATTCTACCTATGCATATTTTCCTTGAAAAAAATAACTAGGTATATGGAAAATATATGAGCAAACATTCATAATCAGGTGTAGCATGAAGGAACCTGCAATACCTTTCCCCCTTACTATAGCTTGTTCAAATGATCATGCTGACATAATGTTTGCCAACTTGCAGTTATAGGGTGAGCAGCTCACACTTTGTAAAAGGTCAGTGCCCTACTGCATTCCTATCACCTTGGATATAATGAACATACAAAGACTATTTGGCAGAGTACCTCTGAAAAGGAGCAAGTGAGAACAGGCACCCAGCTCAATTCCTCATCATTAAAGCAGTGTTTAGGATTCAAGTTTTATAGTGGGAGGGATGAATTTTCTCTCACAGAGTTAGTCTTGATTTACACCAGATTAGAATTAGTCCTCACAACTGGAGAAATCTGTTCTACCAGTATGGTGATGGAGGCATTGATCCCAAACAAATAAAATGACTTTCTCTTTCAATTACTTTGGGCTTCACTAATTAAAATAATTTTGCTAATGAAAGCTGCAAAAATATTCACACAGTTCTGTGCAGTCAGACTGACCTTCTGCTGATGTTTCTGATGATGGCAAATACCTTAATCACCAGAAAATGTACAAGCTGTAGAGCCTCTTCTACAATCTAAGAAGCAAAAAAACCTGAAAATAATAGTTCATTAGATACTTCAGTATCAGTGGCAGGCACCAGGTTCTGTGCATACACACATGGTGACTTAAAGGTGCTACCACATCATCTGATCTCATGGCTTCATTATTTCTTGCTGACCAATTGACCAAATCCATTGGTATGATTTATAAGCCACACCTGCAGATCCTGTTGAAACAGGGACAAAATTACCAACTCAAACAGGCAGTCAAAGTTTAGGCAGAACTTTTTTTGAAATCAGGTTATTCCATGAAGGCTGGAAGAGCAGGGCCAAATAGTTTTTCATACACACACTAATATAAGCATCCATAAAGTAATGGCTTAATGCCAGAAAAATGTGTCACTCACATATTTATTAACATGTACACCAGTACATTTCAGAGTTTTCACATATTGTTAAGAGTTGTAATCATTGAGGGTTTTTAATCGGCACCAGTACAGATTGCAATGATATTGTAAACAAAAAGAAAACATTTTGTTTGGGTGGACCGGGAAATGTAGGTGCCCCACTAGAGAGCAAGAGAAGCATATTGATCATTACTAAATTCTTATATTCTTAATTGAAACATACATTTTTTCCACATATTTCGTTCCAAGTCCTAAAAAACCACTGTCATCCTAAAGCGATTGTGTTAATTAACTAGCTTCTGATGCACAGCTCCCATCTTGACTTTTTCAATGTTTTGACACACTGACATATCATTTTTAATTGTGGTGCAGTCTGAGGTCTGCACCTTATCTTTAGAGGTCTCCCAAGAAAAATCCAACCAAACAGTGGTTTAACCATGCACATGGGAATTATTTCCAGATGTAGAAATAAGAAGGCAGACAATGGAGGGAAATAGAGGTGAGGAAGTTTTTGTCAATGCAGAAAAACATTAATCCCCAAAAATATTTTCTATCTTGGAAGCGATATTTAAAGTGCTGCAAAAATACAGATGAATCGAGGAAGTGATCATAGCAGGCAGAGATCAGAACTAACTCCAAATAGTCTCTCATCTCCCTACACTTTCAGTTACATTTGCCATTAATCTAAACCTTTGCATAGATTCAGCTGTATGCTTATTGTTATCAAGAATTAAAAATATGTGCTAAGTACCCTGCTCCACTTGGCACATTTCAGCCTCTGTTTTGTGCAAATTCAGCAATCACATCACTGTATTACAAGAAACTTCTTGGAAAAGTTCAGCCTCCTTTCAAACACAAACTTACCTTGCAAACAGAAATAAGGATCACAGCCCTAAAATGTCCCAGGATTTATTAAAGAATGCATATAACATCTCCTTTCCACTTTATAAAAGAAAAACAATTAATAAAATATTTATGTATCACCAGGCAGACCACAGATCACTGCTGTACTTAGTATCTGTCCCCTGTTCTTGACAAAGGGTTTTACCAATTTCTGCAGAAAGATAAACAGTAAAACCCCTACTCTAATGAGCATGTGCACAATAGGTAATGACTGGCATAAGTTTTGAAGCAGGAGGGTTTGTTCCCCTATAAAAATTCTTCCTCTTCTCTTTAAATATTTGCTGTTAGAAATCTGGATAGTCTTGTTGTATTTTTATAAATGTCACTCCTTAGCCTTCACTGATGTCTTCTGGCAATTAATTATTTATTGTAAGAGTTCACTGTACACTCATTTTTAATGTACAACCTTTCAATTTCATTGTAAGTTCCTTTCCTTCATATTTTAAAAACTGCACGGTTGAAAATCAAAAGGCAGCAATCCCAGAAACCCAGGTCCTAATAGATGCCACATTAACTAGACATTCCTGAACAACCATGTGGTACTACCTGACTGTGTGTGTGTTTTATCCTTATTTACCATTTGTATGGCTGCAACATGCAGAAGACAATGCAACTGTGAGTCATGGTGACCTTATTCTAGGCAGTCTGCAAAAAGACTGTCACATCCTTAAAGGCCTTGCATAGAGGACAAGACAAAACACAGAAGGTTTGCAGAGAACCCCATCTACAGTCATTTAAAGTTCCCAACTTCCAATGGCCTTATACTCCCATTGCTGCACAAATTTTTAGTTTGAGTCTCACATCTCACTGCAGATGCAGAACTGGTTTGATCCAGTAAAGCAACCAGGCAGTGGTCATTTGGCTAATTTCCTCGTAAACTGGTGTACAAGGAAACCCGACACGGGTTTCATCCTGAACAGTACAGGATAAACAACCATGGAGGCTCCCTCTGTTCCTTCCCTCTTTCACAGGAGCCCACTGAAAGCACAAAAACTGCTCCACCTGCCAGGTTGAAGTTGCTGTAGCAAAACAACTCAGTTACCTTTTGCAGCACAGAGGGGTTCACACCCCATTTTCCACAAGCAGGACTCTCCCTCTCACAGTTATGTGTGGGTGCTGAGGAAAAGAAAGGGGGTTGTGTTTATGATACCTTTTCACATTTCATGTAGCAAAATACACGAATTGATACCTGCCTCAAACCAGCTCTGCACAACTTCACAGTTTTCTGGCATTTACAAAGGATTGTGCAAGGCTACATCCTCCCTAAGCAAAGCCTTAATCTGTTTTCAGTCAGTTACTTCTTTTCTAGCAGCAGATATAAGGCCACACAGTCAAATAATGAACTTGTCTTTCATTTGGATATAGTTTATTAATGACAAAAACGCTAATCCATTAATCAATTTAAAACAAGTTGGTAAATGAAAAAAATTCTCAGTCTCCTTTAGTAACAGGATCACATGCATCTTAAAAGGGGGCCATTATCTCCGTGGGTTTCTCAGCTGAAGTTAAAAATCTAAAAATGATTTTCATTCATTTCTCATTAATATGCAAAATTATTCAAATTAGATAGTAATTAACCATCTACTCAGTAGAAAACCTTTTCATGATAATTTATGATAAACTCACTAGCAGCTTTGATTGAGATTGATTTTTGGTGTTGAGAAGCTATCATGAATACAAAAAAGCACCTGAAAAAATATTTTTAAACACCTAACTTACTGCTCAGCTAATTATATGGTAACCATGTTCACAGATTATTTCAAAGGGAGGCCTAAAGGCAAGATACTAATGCTGAATGAAACAGGCAAAACATCCTTTTGAGTTTGTCCTACATTTCATCTTAAAGCTCAGCTTTCTTCACATCTCCCAGCCTAATTCATTTAGAATGTTAAATGTTTAGCACTGTTTAATTCAGCAAATGGATATGTTGGAGCTAGGGCTTTGCTTGATAAGGCTTACAGGATTGCTTTCAAGATAAAACTTTTTTGAAAAAAAAATCAAAATACATTTGAGAAATTGTTGTTTTACAACACAGTGTTCCTGGGAATATCCCTGATTTGTAAACAGACCCTAGATCTATTTTTGCAGATGGCGACGGGAGCTCAGTGGGTTACAGGGTTAATATCACGGGCCTGTTGCACTACGGAGAATGTGGTTTTGTTCTTAGTAGCAAACATGAGCTTCAGAATTGGGGGACATCATAGCTCTAAACACTGGGGATTGCTCTTCAAAAATGTTACTCTCTTGAAGTGGGAAAACCAGAGGGAAGGAAGCATTGACCCTGCGCTGCTGAAGTAGAGGTACAGGGAGAAAAAAAACCCTATTCAATACCTATTGCTACTAGAGGGAATTGCTGTGAGCACCCATGCCAAAGAGGCAGGACTACGGAGGAAAGAAAAAACCTGATATTCTTAAAGGCTTTTCCTCCAAACTTGATCACAGAACTAATGCAACCAAAACCTGACAATATTGTAATAAATGAGATATATACTGCACATTCCAAGGATTTTGTGTTATTATTTAAATAATTGCCAACAGTAACATGATAAATAGGAACCTCAAAGCCAAGCCTCTTGAACTATGTCATCTGGAGGAAAAGAGAGAAGAGGAGGGAAAGGCTGCAGATTTCAGTTACGAGCTCTGTGACTATTCCTACCGCTTAGCTCACATCCAGAGCTGCAAGGCCTGTTGTCCAGAGGAAGTCAAGGCTTGCATGAGCTAAAACACAATGCAGGTAAATCTTTTTCAGTCTTTAAACCAAAACTCTGAATTGAGTACACACATATATATGCCTAATAAACATGTGGCTGGAAAATGATACTGTATGATAGCTTTGAACAAATCCCTGTTCTTATAAAGTACAATGGTATCAGCATTCACATACATTACACCTTGGATGAATTTTATTTCCTGCCCAACTGTAAGCCCGCAAAATCCTTTTCCTCATCAGCATGCTATATAAAAGTCCTTGTTAATAAATAATCCCCAACTGTACTCCTTGGCCCCATGTTATTTTTTTACATTGAAATGTATTTACCCTCTATTGACCTAGTACCTACACAAGCCAAAGACTATTGAATCTGACTGTATTGTTCCTCATTATTTACCCTGCCTCCAATTGCTTCCAGATGGTACTGGTTACAATGACTCTATTCATTCCTCCCTAGAAGACTGAGAGGATGGCAATGGACAACCTTCCCCAAGAGCCCTCCTTTCTGCAGGCATAGAAGGGACCACATTCATATTGACTGCATTCATCCACAGTCATGACATGAGAATATTTTCAAAGGGTAATAAAAAAAAAAAAAACCCTCTGTCAAGAAGTTACTGATGATATTCAAAATAATATTTCTTCTTCCTGGGACACTGCAAGAATCATCTCGGATGTGGTACTGTACTTGCAGAATATTGAAACTGAGATTCCTGCTCAGGTAACATGGCACGCACAGGCCTCCAAAAAAAAGGCAGTTTTGGGGAGGAAAACATCTCTCAGCTGAAACATTTAACTACTAGATCAACGAGAAGGTAGACACACAGGGAAAGATACTAGAAAAGAATTTCAGAAGGACTGATGCATTTAACTCTTTTCTGAGAGAGCAGAGACTACAAGAACAAGAAATTCATCCTACACTTCCACATTCATTGCTTTTCCCTAATCTATTTCTCCTACTTTGAGATTCAAATAAATTTAAGGTATCCATGTCTTTCATAAAAGCAGAAATAATAACAATCCTCCAAGTATTTCTCAGACTTTTATTCCTTCCATTCAGATATGTCAGGGAAATTCAAAAGTACAAACTCCAAGCAATGAAGTAATTTTCTACTTATTTTACTGGTTGGGAAAGCGCAGTAAATGAGAGGTTTGGTTATATGTCCAACAAGCCACAAAGGAATTGCCTGTTGGAAGTAGAAATAGTTACTTAACATTAACCTGCAGCCCTGGGCATTAGTCACCAGATTTTCTTCATGGTTTGGAGACAATACATACCAGTGAGAAGTATGGCTGAGCAAGTCCAGAATTAAACACGCTCTGATAAGCATGTGCTGTTCAGGCAGCTGGCGGGTTATGGTGAACCGCAAGAGCAAATAACATCACACTTTAATGTAGTGCAATTTCTAATCTGACAGACAAAAGCTTAACAATAACCAATGGCTGGCAGTCGACTCCTGAAGAAGTCCAACTGGAAATCAAGTGGCATCTCTCTGACCACTCCGCACCACTTGAATGAGAACAAAGCAGCTGGAAAGCTACCTAAGCCAGCAAGTTAAAGCCATCACAGCTCTTTTGTTGCAAAAAGAATCCAGCTTAGAAAGGTTTTGCCTCCTCAGGAGTGCTGGAGCAACCCTTTTCAAGAAAATGCTACCCAGATGCTGGTGCTAAGTTTGCAGCTTCAAAAAGGATTCAAAACGAGGTGGGATAACATACGGCCTAGTGGTAAAATTAGACAGCAGGGAGAGGACAGTAGCTACACTGGGCAAAATTCTCCTGGTGTCAGCCTATTTACTTATCTTCAGTGGGGGTAAAAAACCCCATAGCTTTACCCTTGTGGTTTTTTATTTTAATTTCTTCTTGCTGCTTGTGGAAATATGAAACAGTTAACAACCTTCTTTCAGTAATATATGACTGTGAGGGAGGAAAAACCAGGGACCTAAGGAACCTGGCTTCTTTTCTCCTCCCTTATTATAAAGTCATTTTTCAAATCACCTTTCTGACACATTTGTCCATATTGATTAGCTGCTTTTAGAATGACATTGTCTGACCTGTCTAAATCCATCAATTGCTCTCCTGCTGATGCTTAATTCCCAGGCTACTTTAGCTTCTAATGGTATGGTATGAATATTATTCATAAAGCCTTTTTGCTGAAAAGATCAATAATCATGTACATCTTAAGTTTGCATTCTGGGTGTTGTTCAAGTAGCCCTTTAACTGGCTACAGACTCTTCTATTTTCCTTTTATCACTGTAGACAGTAAATGTTTCATTAGTAGCATTTAGAGAGTACATACTTGATACTATATCCCCAGGAGTTTCAACTGAGTTATTAGGAACTTGTTCAGCATTAGGATTAATGCATATTCCCAGTAGTTTTCATTGCATTTCCATTCTGTGTGCCACAAACTCTACTGTTAAATATGTTTTGTCCACTTAGAAACTGTTTGGTAGGGAAGGCATGCCTTAATTGTTCCCAAGACATTGGGTAATGCTCTGCTGATGGGCACTAAGGTTGAACTAATAGGCAAGTAAGATGCAGTTTAGCTTCAGCAGGTTTTAAAGTACTAATGAGGCACAATACACTGAAGTTAAGAACTTGTCAAGATGGGCAGTTCATATAAAAACTTGAAACAACCCTTGCTTTTTTTTTTTTTTCTTTAAAAAAAACACAAGCAAAGCCAAGAGAACATGTTCAGGCTAAATATGTTCTAGATTAATTGATAGATATCTGTCATACAAAATCTAAAGGATTCAAACATCGCCTACATTTTGCTAAAAGTATATCATTAAAAGAATTTTTAGGAAGGACTTTTCAAAACTAGAACCCCAAGTTGATGAAAACACATAGGTAATCTGCCTGAACTCCAATAGGTAAGTAGGCTTGTTTTCAGTTTGCAAGCGGGCAAGCTGGATACCCTGTATTCCAAGCTGCTGTTTACACAACTGCTCGCCTATTCTTAGCAACCTTTGCAAGTTGGGAAAATTTTAGAGCCTTATAAGTATGAATACTGACTACTTCATGACATTTTCCTGGAAACCCTCTCAGAACAAGCCCACAAGATTCTAAGTATTTTAGTAACTACAGGATTGATTGGAACTTCATTGATTTTCAACTACCGCATGCCAGGCTGTTGTGATCAGCAACATAAAATATTTCATTTTATGACATAAAAGTTTAGGTGTCCTGCTGCTGAGAGGTATCAGTCAAATTAGAGGTTCAAACGGAATATTATCCTGCTGCTGGTATGAGAGTGAAAATGATACTTCAGTTCACAATTGGTACTGAATGTCTTTGCAGTCAGCAGCAGACTTCTGCATATACTTTTGCAGAGCCATTACTTCAGGGTTCATAAAGTGGAAGACAGCACTTGTGACAATGCTGTAGAATTTATTATTTTTTTCTAGAACACAAGTGTTGCTTACATTGAAAAGGAAAAAAAAATCAAACTCATTTTTAGAAGGATCATTTTAAGACAGGCATTTCAAACAATTAAAGCCCAAGTGTTTTGTGGATAGTGATTTTTCACAGATGCTTGAAAAATTGTTATAATATCTGCCTAAATTCATTTTTATGAAGATCGCTGGAGACCTGCAGTAGTGGGCAGGGACACTGTAGGCTACCCATGGGATCTGGTTGGTTTTGTTTTTTTTAATATGACTGCCTCTCTGACCATGGAGCAGATGATTATTGTAGGTAATTGGAATAAAATCTCCTCAGCGCTTGAAAAGCTCAAGCTATTTTAATGCTGAGGGATGAACAAAAAGCATTTAATTAATTAAAAACATCTTTGTTTATCTTACATTTAAACCTTAAGCAGGTTTTTTCTTACACAGCTAATTTTGCTCACCATGCATGCTTATTATATGGACTTTTATTTGCATGCTTTACAAACTTAATGCAAGCCTGTACCAAGTGGACAGTATGTGTCCTACTTCTAGTGACTCAGTGGAACTATGGAGCATAAGTACTTTTCTTCCACAAGATCTATTCAGCAGTATATTAGGATTTCCTCATTTGGGCATTCTGTTAAAGTATTCAAAGAAAACTTGTTGCTGTAGTTATAGAAGTTTGGATTTGGCTGGGTTTTTTTTTTTCTGTACCTTTCTTTTAGTAAAAGAATAACAAGAGGACTGAACTGCTAAAGTGTTTGGAAAAGAAAGTATGATCTTCAGATAGAAGCCAAATCTGAAAAAAGTCCAGAAGATGAAGTGCTAAGCCTCCAACCTAGATTACATGCTGATTTCCAGTGACTTGGCATGGGAATGGTGACATACCAAAAGGTCTAAATCCGTCAACCAACCAACATATGACTTTTTGCACATCTCTACCAGAATCTTTCAATTCCATGCTATAGTCCAAGTAAATGCTCAGTTTCACAGGAATGCAGGATCCGCTTGAATCTGAGACTCTCCCACTACAGAAGTTAGCCTCCACAGTCTGCATTCCTACATAAAAACAGTCTGCTTTACTCACTGTACCAGAGCACAATGGGAAACAGGTAGCCTCTTGCACTTGGAAGCCACAGAAAGCATTTCTGTATATGCTTTTGATGCTTCTCCTGGCATGCTGCCACTCTTCTCCCTCGATACACCTAGGCCATGTAAGAGTGGCAAAGTTGTCACAAACCAGACACCTGAGACTGTTCTGCATAAAGGTACCAGGGATAAAGCCTAGTAAGTGAAAATCTGCAAACTTTTGGTGCCATGAATTGCTTATTTTCCTCTAGCAAGTTGCTGTCCTTTAAGAGAGACATGAATCAGAAATCTAGAGAGGCACAAACAAGCTTCCAGGATTGGACACTGAATGTTACTCTGAAGATCTCACTTGGTCTCTTACATGTACCACTGACACATCAAACATTTCCCTCCCACACACAGATATACCTTGTTATTTTGCTTTTGCTGACCCTTCAGAAGATGACCTCCTTTGCAGCTTTTCATACTCATACAGTACTTTGAAAGTGCTGTTGTACTGTGCTTAACCCTGACCCCAAGGGCAAAAATCACTATGCTCTAAGGAATACTGCAGCATTTGTGGGGGGTTCACACTTATTTCTTACTGCTAACCTTGTATTTTCTGCCCACCACATCATGTAGGTTTTCTGGACTCGGTATGAAGTAGCAGGAAAGAAAGGGAGAAATCCAAGTAAAGGAATTACTCTGAAGTTTTGCTGCAAAATCTTTTATGATGCTTCCTTAGGAAATTATTAAGAAAGGCTTCATTTAGTATTATTGTGCAGATTTTCACAGTAATATCCTTTTTCTTCTAAGCAAGGTAGATAATATTGACAATGCTGCCAAGCAATTACACCAGCAAAGCAAATGCATGGCAGTGTGCCCCTACAATTCCTCTTCTGGCTGCCCAGCATGCAGCTCAGCAAGCAAGGATACAGGCCACTGGCAGTAGAAGAAACGGTGTTGTTTATTAACTGCAAAGCTTCAGGATAGAGAAATGCCACTCAGGCTTACTACACTTCCCATATAAATAATTGATCATTTTAGAGCTCAGCACAGTTACTACAAGAGCATGTAATGCACAACAGATCAGGTATTTGTTGATACTTAGTGCAGTATGTAGGTTGTCCAGGGGAAAGATGACAAAACTTTTTCATATGGTTCCTTCCTTAACCCACCATTTGACAAGACCAGAAGCTGAATGTAGCTGTGGGAACTGCTAGCTCAAACAGAACACACTATAGAACACACTGCCTCACCCTTTGCAAGATCAGCTTGCTCTGTCATTGCCAGTAGATTTCTTTGAAGTCTCTGGAAGTCAGTGAGTGTCCCTTTAAACGGTAAATAGCATGTATCATCATCCTGAATGTTAATCTGGCACATTGATAAATCTTAGCCTTCCAGCTGTCACTTGGTCAATCCAGCCCATGAATTCCCAGTTCATGCTTTTCATCTTCACCAAGGCACGTACAAGTCAGAGAACCTGACAGAAGCACCACTAGAGCAGACACTGCAATGAACCTTCCTGCTATGAATGGCTCTGTAGCCGTGAATACGCCCGACAGAGCCTTACCCTGAGATTAATATAAGAATAATGTTCCTCAGCATGAGACGCTCCTAGATCTTTTTCAGGATGTTCTATCTCAACTAGGAAGATCACTGTCCAATGCAATGGCAATCCTCCTGGCACATGCTGATTTGTACATGTTAGAAACCTTCAAACATATAGCCATCTTCCCTAACAGCAAATTTTAGTGTAGCGGTGTATGCAGTGGATTTCTCTCCTAATGACTCTTTCATGTCCTATTGTATCATGACACATCCAGTCAGAGACATAAGACAAGTTTGCAAAGCTGATGAAAAGGAGCTGACAAGAGCACTTTAGCCAAACTTACATTTTCTCCTAAATTGATGCCTGTGATTTAGTGACACTTAGAGTAACAATAAAAGCAAACTCTGGAATTGAGTAAACAAAAGCCATTTCCTGCATATGCTCATGCTTTAGGGAAAGGCTTGGGAACTTACAAAGTCCTTACCAGTACGTGAGCATGAAAGTCTTTTCTTATTTATAAGAACCGACTTGGGATTTTTTTCAGCTGTGAATCTAAGTGCTACCAATTTTCTAACATGAATTACATGGCAACCTTATGTGGCTAAGAAATGGTAAGAATTTTTTACCATTAACTCTAGTAAAAAGTGCTGGTTATCTTACTGTGGGATCATCTTTTATTTTTTCCTTTTAACACGTGAGAATTGCCAACTTGATAGCACAGAAGTCTGCATCCCCCACAAGACACACTTATATAATAAACGAAACAGCAAGTTATGTCTCCCTACTACTGTACTGCAGTGTTTCAAGCCTCCTTTGGAAGGACAACTGCAAAGAATTAGAATATAAATCCTTTCTAATGTCCATTCAATCCTCAGTCTATCTGCTATCACCACTAAGCAGAGTGCCAATTAGTGTCAGTTGTAATGGCGGTTTGTGTACTACATTCTTCAACTGGGAATGGAACTAAGAGACCATCATCTCATTTCACACTGGAAACCAAAACAGTCATCATGCAGTAATAACTTTTGGTCACTGCTAACCCAGACCTCATCAAACCAGTGACCTTGAAATGAAAAGGTCTATGCCCCACTCCCCATCCTTCCATTTCTCAAGCAGTACAGCAACACCAACAGTTCTCAGGATTGGAAAGAATCCAAATATAATGGGTATGTCACTGAACCCTGAGCCCTAAACTGGAAGCCAATGAGAACTATTCTCTACCACTCTTCCAAGGGAAGATTAGAAAAACCCAAGCCACCACCCTAAAAATAAAATTAAAAAACCCCACAAAACAAGGATTCCGTTTTCAGCAACAGGCTGTGAACTAATACCTACGAAACTCGTAATTGCTGACCCCAGGACATCTCTCACCACTGGCTGATAGCCATTCAACATTTTCCTATTGCAACCACCTCTGTCAATCTGATTTATACACAGCACATTGCATATTTTGGACTCAGTCCACTGTAACTGACTACTTAAATTATTGGGTCCTTATTTATTTGAATTATTAGCTCCAATTAATTGAAGACATTTGTTACTGAGCCAGTGTGGCTCTGTTACCCCTGTATAACTGGAGCCAAATAGTAAGGTTGTTTGGAATAAGATTAAATTTTGGTTCACCATCTTTCATTTCCACTTTAAAATGTTGTAAATACTGCATTAGCCGTGTTATAATATACACAGTGATCTCTTACTTCTACTCTTGTGTTGTTTTTTTGTACAACAGTTGCTGTCTTTTCACTTTCAGAAAATCAAGACCCAGAATTTCAAGTGAGATCTCTGTATAACTATATATACATATATGTATCTATGTGCTATAAAAGTTACAGCACAAATATCTACATATGCTGTCAGTTTTAAATACATTAATCCAAGCCTCTGAAAATACTCAATATGTGAGCATTCTAATTTAGGTCCATGATATTTAAAATTACTAAGGCTGGCTTTTGCATCACACATGAAGCTTTTTTTTCTTGTTAAAAAAATAACTGAAAGCCTGTTTTCTCATGCCCAAGTAGTCTGTTATGACACACGGATGGAAATGCAGCGTGGATTGTCATGAACAGAGCAATAATCATAAAGTTAGAAACAAAAGAATCAGACAGAACAAAGCTTTTTTTTTAAGATTCTAAATCACACACAAAACATTTGTTCTGCTCCAGCTCTTTGTGAACTAATTGGCTCTCCTGGAGGGACAGGTAATTGTACTTGACTACACAAGCTGTCCTGAAGCTCCCTTGGAAAGCTCCAGTAAGCTTCTAGTGTTAGCAGCCATCAAGGATTTCACAGGTCAGGCATCGGATCGATACAGCTAAAAGCAGCAGGGACTGTAATGTCGACAGCAGGTTTCAGAAAACGCTGCAAGTGCCAGTTTGTTCCCCTTCATGCAGAAGCTCAAGACAGCTTAATTAACCCTTGGAAAATACAATTTATCCAGAGGCTCTGCAGGTCTGTACTAGGCCTTATTGGTGAACTGATAGCAGAGATACTGTAGCTGGCAGCTCTGAATTCCCATTTCCCCCTTTAATGCTGGTTTAGTTCAAATGCAAACAAAACATGATTTTAGGTGGACATGTTCCCCTTGTCCTGAAGAGCATGCTACAGGAGGCTGCCAAGGCAGCTGTTATGTTAGAACTCGCTGGTGATTTCAGCAGAAGCCTGGCCAAGCAGATGCATTGATCAGTCAGGTCTTAGGTTGTGTATGTGTGTGTGTATGTGTGTGCGCGCGTGCGTGTGTGTCTGAGTGTGTGCAGTAGAGAAAAAGAGAGAGAGAGAGTCATGTCCCACAGGTCTAAATGCTTCTTTGCCCTCTTGTAAAGATGTTCCCTTGTTAGTTGTCTATTTTTACTGTCTTTTAATACCACATGCCCATGAAAAGTACAGACAAGGTAATTTTCCACATCCCAAACCACCTATATTTTAGAAAACAAAAAATTTGCCAGGGGTGACAAACCAGTAAGAAGTTAGCTTGTTTGATGTGATATTCAAATTTGTGTCTCCACTGTCAGGCCAGCAGGCCAAAGCATTTTTCCTTCCACAGCTCTTTTCAAGCTAAGGAAATCTAAGACACTGTGCATAGAGCAGCTAGGAAAGGAAAACTATTCATGTTACTGAGCCTTAGCAATTTTAATATATAAACCTGCCTGTGAATTCAGTTAAAATTATTTAAAATATTAACTACTTAATTCCATTAGTTATGTTTTTAATTCGTATATTTTCAATTAAATCATGCAAATGTATCATATTCAGTTTATATTCATTTTCTTTAGTGAGGGAAAATATGCCACTTTTGCTCCAGAACATCAGACCCTCACTGGATTATCAAGGTAGATACCACTTTCTTTTCACAGGTTTGTTACTGTTTCTTATAGTAAAGGACTATGTGAACGAGTAGGATGAAGTAAATAAAACCAAATTTAGATTTAACATGTGTGGCATATGATCATAGATGCTCAAGCATGCAAGTGAAAACTTGTGACATTAACTATACAAATTTGAATCCACATTTTCATCTTCAACAACCACTGAAGTCATAGGAATTTATGACAAAATACAAAAATGCTGAACAACAAGCAACCAGGATTCTTAAAGAAGCAAACACAAGCCAGACTGTATCTGTGATTGTTGTATTAGCACACACCTAAAAACAGCACACAAAAAGCACTCGATAGAATTATGTAATACATCTATGTCACAGTCCTCCTATCCCACGAACTAGATATTAATTTTTCAGGATAGCTTGTAGAAGACAGTCTGCTAGAGGTAGTGAAAGATGCTGCTTGAAGGTCTGCAAGCAAAGGGTGATGATAGATACTTGACACATTTCAACCTGGTATGTTGCTACCTAATGGGGAGCCAGAAGGTTCTGAGGTAGGCCCCCACTCATTTGACATTTGTATTAATGACAGGCAAGAAAAAATAAAACAGTGCTTGAAAGACAAATGCAGAAGTGAGAAAGGGTTGGACTGTTCCCAACATAGGTGTACAAATGCAGAAGATACACAGTTGAAGTGCTTGGGCTTACTCGTGTACAGGTTAGTTTTGCATGAGCAAAATCATCTTAAATACAAGTACACTGCACTCATGTTGCCAGTGAGGAGAGGGTTTTGCAGAGGAATTGACAACAACAAAGAATACATTAAGGAGGTGAAAGGGAAAAAATTACATCCACTTATAGCAACTGTAAGTCATTCTCAAATTCTGGAGACAATCCAACTGTTTTACAGTCTTTACTTATAGCTTGGACTGCAACTAGAACATGCTTGAACAGACCACAGAATCCAGCTAGTTAAGATTTGGGAGATCAAGAAGGGTAAAAGTAGCAGGGCTTAATGTGTTGTCCCAGTTCTTAGAGAAGCTTGAAGCTGGACTGAAGAAGGTGCAAGATACTAGACTGTGCTAAGGACGAGGTTTATCATCGTTGCTAGAATATCAGTCAAATAAATGAACATTTTTGACTGAGTACACAAGCATGTCCATGGAAAGACAATGAGGCATGTAGGATGAAAAGAGTGAATTCTCTTTCTACCTCTGACTCTGATCCCCTTACTGTTTCTGGTTTTCCTGTCACTTTTTATTTTTATCTGCACCTTTAGTTGTGCTTTTACTGTTTGGGGGTGTGTGGTGTTTTGCAGTATTTACCACTGCAAGGACATAGCCTCTACTGGAACTGCTTGGTGCTACCATAACACCCAGCACCCTCTGACCACAGCCAGTGTGTGTGTGAGCACCAAGTTGGTAGTTAATGCCACAATAAGCTCTTATGCTTAACAAATTATGTATAGCTGCACGTCATGTTTGGGAGCTGTTGCAACACATGCTACTGTCCATGCTGGTTAGACTGCTTTCTTTCATCTGTCACTGCTTGCAATAGATTTGGGGGAAAAACCCCAAACAAACATATTGCAAGCATTTTCTTCAGAAAACATAAATGGTTTCCAAGGACACAAAAGTGCTTTGCAGTATTTTATGATATTTCCAGATTATAACAGGTAAAGATCCTTAAGGAGAGCTCAGCTCCAACATGTTCTAAGCAGTGTTATTCATGAGAACCTGCAAGAGCAAAATCTAAACTTGTCATAGTTAACAAAGTCTATTTTAATATGAACAAAGAGCTTTTACATTCCCACAATACAGTTAAACTAAATCCTCCTGTTAATTATCAGGGAGTGCAGGCTCTCCAAGGTTGAGTACCTATTTCTGTTTAAAGGTTGACACTTTAAACTCCCTAAAATCCACATACTTGCTCAAATTGCTTTGAAACTTGGTGTGCCTCATGGGGATGGATGCAAGGTAAGGTTAGAGTCATAAGCTTATGGTCACATTTTCCTGTGCTTTTCATCATATGTCTTGGAAAAAAACCCCAGCTTTTCCTAACTGATAAAAATCTGATAAACTGTTTTTGCATACCCTTAGTGGATCAAACTACAGCTTTCCACAGTGCTCCAAATGTTCTTAACAATCAACATTCGGCACCCTGTGTCTAAATTCCTGATCCTAAGAAACTATAGAACATATTGGGATGTTGAAATCAAGAATGGCTTCCACCTTGAACTTATTGTACAGAAGGATGGATAATATTAGCTTACTCTATACACATTGTATTAGCTTACTCTATACAATGTGGCCGTTCACATTGAAACCTCAAAAGAAATTCTGAAAACCAAACGAGTACATATTATTAGTAATGCAGAAACCTTTGGTGAAAACATGTTTTATTTTTTAGGGTAAATAAAATACTTTTTCCAAAAGAAAGCAAGTTACATGTATGAATTTTTACTTGGTGGACAGTAAAGAGATCAAGGAAGGAAAAGCATTAAGGGACCCAGACAGGTAGATCACAAGACCCTGAAAAAGAACTTGAAGAGACCAAGGAGGAAGGCAGCATGCAATACTCATGTTTTTTCTCGTTGGCTTAATGAATCAGGAGAAAGAGACTGGAAATGATGACTAGGGACACTCTATGTTTTAAGGAAAATTAGGGAAGATAGACTCATTTGTTTTATACTACATATTTAAAATTCCTGTAGCCAATGCGTAATAAAAAAAAAGCCCAAATGTTGGGCAATGTGTCATATTTGTGATGTCTCTGTTAGTAAGCAAGGAATTCCTGATAACATAAAGCATCTGCTTGCTGATGGCTTTGTGAGAGAAATATGGCATGAGTTGATGACCATACGCTTAGTTATTTCCCTGCAACAAATTGTTGAGGGGGCTGTCTCAGCTCAGGGCGTGTGGTGTCAAGCCTTATCAGGAGAAAGTAAAGTTAAGCTTTAATGCTATTTATGCTCAAAAAGTCTTAAAACTAATACATGCCCCTATATATATAAAGATCTGTACTTCATTTATACTCCTCACTATCTGATCCATTTGTTTTTACTGAGAGCTTTGATACTGAGAGTTTGAAAGTCCGGTATCACTGGCCCTTCCTTGTCCACCTTGCCATGTCTACAAATATTTTTGGGGGTAGTGCTGCTACAAAAAACAAATGCAGAGTTTGTACAATATGTGGAATAGAGCTTCCATGTGTGTGCTACTGTTGCATATTAATCAGTAAGATACAGTGAATAACAGTAATCTCAATTACAAATGTGGCTTTAACATCCCTAACTGTTCTTGTAGTCAAGCTGAATTACCTTAGTGGTGCTAGCTGTAAAGAGTACTAGAAGAGAAAATAGCCCAACAGGAAATTTCCAAAAGGAAATTTGACTAGCACCAAAAATAGGTCATTTGAGGTTCTGCTCAAAATTCAGTCTAAGAGAAACTCTTGACAGAAGCATTACTTATTGTAAGTAGGATGTTTTCCATCGTTGTTTTAGAGGCCAGACTGATTTTGAAAAATCTGTATATAAACTTTTGTATTTCATCTAATTAGTTTTTTTAATATTGCATTAATACCTTTCCCCACATATATCACAAAAATCATGCAAAATATAAGCTTTAAATTTTGTCTTTAATTTTAGTGACTTAGCTCTAAGCTTTCATCACTATTGTTCATATGAGTCCAAATGATTTCAGAGAGCCAAAAGGCATCAGATAAATCTTATGAAAACTGCTTCTTGAAGGAAGTACAAACTTCAGCAACAAGAGGTAGGAAGAGCCTTTTGTTCAATCTCCTATAAGAATGCCACAACAGAGCTGCTTGCCCATCTGTCTGAAACACATACACCTCCTGGCACCATATCTAACAGTGTCAGGTTCATAAAGGTTCTGGACTGAGGTTTCCTAGGATTGCCCAGATGGGACATGGAACCTTTTCAGAAAGGATCTAAGCCTTAAGAAACAAAAGAATAAATGCTGTTATAGCATATCAAAGTTGCCTAAGCCTCTGTTCAGAATGTGCCCAGTGTACTCTGAAACACATTATTACCCCCTTCTGATCATATTACAAAGCAGTAGCATATTCTTGCTACAGCACTCAGGCATTTGAGTCTGCAGGTATGTACAACTCATTATACGTAAGAATTGCTTGCAGAAGCCAGGGAAGCAGCATTGGAGAAGCCTGTCTTGCAAACACGAGCATAAATCATGCCCCTGTAACAGCAGACAGCTGAAACTGCAGATGTCCAGACCATATTGCTGAGAGCATGCTGGAGGTCAGAACTGCTGCTCCAGGTTGGTCCAAAGCGAGTGAGAAGGGGACACAGGTGGCATAGAGATAGTCAATACAAACCCATGTGACAGACAGAAGTGTACCTGACACTCCTGGGTGAGCAGCATGCTGCCCATCATGGAGAAAGTCTTAGCTTTTCATGATTTCTTACACTTAATACAGAGCTGAAATTACTATATGAGCCAATAGTTGTATTTCATCTAAGTCCAAACAGATTATGAAAGAATCAGATTGAACAAGATGTCCCAACAACTGGGGCAAAAATTGGAACATTGGGTGTTGTCAGGAAAAATTACCAACTCCATAAAACTAACAGCCACTTCTCCAAAGATGAGCTCACACCCCAGAATGGGGAGACGCAGAACACCGGTACAGAATTAGGACTTCATCAGGATCAGGAATAATAATAATAATGAGATGATCTATGGTCAACCCCCAAGATGGCTAGAAAAGTCATAGAAGCCAACATATGTATAGACAGAACATGTCACAAAGCTGAAGGTCTCACAAAACCATAGAAATTTGTTGCTCTAGGTAGTTACCTAAAGGTGAAGTTAGCCCCAGCTTTCTCTTTCAAGCTGTTGTGGCTCCACTCTAGGATTTTTTTAAAGGGCCACTCCTCTGAAAGCAATCCTGGGAAACAAGCATATAAGAGGGCTTTTTTTTGCCTTGCTAGAAAGAACATAAGGACCATACAGTTAGAAAGAGACAGGCTTTAGTTTCTTTGTCACCATGAGGACGTGTGCACACTACAGTACAGAATAAAGCTTACAAAAACTGTGGAAGAAAATGATTTGCATAAGCTATTGACTCTAATTTTCCTCCATGTACCAGGCAAGCATCCTGTGAAATAGCAGGACCCTCTCTGTGGTTTCAGGGATTATAAAGCAACCCTCAACAACTGTTTAGATAGGAACCTGTTTTAAATCCTGAAAGTCTGGAATCACTTTATTTAGTCAGCAGTGGAGCAAAAGATGATTTAGAAATAGCTTCCTGGTGTGCCTGGAAATACATCTGTATCTCATCAGATAACAGAACCAACATGGCATAGTTCAAATACAGGAATTGGTTATATAGATGATGTATTCATTATAGGTACAAATTAGGAAGCTCCTTTGGGAAGATCAGCCTATTCTGAAGGTCACTATCAGGTCAGATTTATTCCAAAGCAGCTTCTTTTTACAGACCCTAGAACTTACAGACTTCTCATATGCTTAGTTTTTGGTTCAGATGAATTTTCATTTGTGTTTTGCTTTTTAATTTCAGAGAAGCCCCAAACTTCAGCATATGCATTTGCTGTCCTTACAGCACTTGAAACCTTCACACTGCAGTGTCATACCTGGCAAGAACTGACACTTGCCACAACAATCAGTCCATTTCTGCTGATGGTGCAAGGCTCTTAGAGCCCAAGGTGTGTGCACTGAGCCCTGTTTCCCCTGTGGTTCTATGCCAGCAAGAGGAGATTATACATTTCTGAGCAGAGAAGCAGCAGCATAGCTGTCCCTTACCCTTCTCGCCCCAGCTGGTTCTCACACTGCAATAAAGCAACATTAGAGTTGTACAGAACTAATGCTCGTCATGCAAAGGATCTGAAAAGTTTTTCTGTGAAGTAGTAAGAGAGGAGTGTGGAATAATCCAGGAAGGAATAACTGAGAGGTAAAGGTGGGTCTTTTCCAAGAAGAGTGGTGTGCAAGGTGATGGGAAAAGCAAGGGAAAAAGCCAAGATATTAGTAGGAAGAACTGGGTAAAAACCCTTGCAGACACAGACAAGGAAATAAAGGTCACACAGGTGTAAATTAGTATGTATTTCTGCCTTTGGTAATGATTTCTTGTGGGACCTTAGAAGAGACATGACTTTCATATGGGTATGTAAAGTGAAGATGGAGACACTTCCCCATCACAAGAATATGACAGCAGCTTAACTACTTGGAAGGAAACACTGCTGCTTAGATAGGGTACATCCACACCAGAACAAGTACTAATGTTTTTGTGTTAAAAGTGGGTAGTGGAAATAATCAATGCAAAAGCTTAAATAGCTTCTTGTGGCAAGCCAGACTCAGGAAAAATACACAAAATCCTATCTTTTCTTTTCTGAGCAGTTAGCCAAAAACTCCAGAGTTTTAGAGTTTATTCTAGTTAGAAGGCGGAACTGGCAATGGAGCTGCGTATCCCCTCCAGGCAGTTCTGTTCTGTAAAGAGCATACAAAAATCCAGTTCCCTCAAGACAACAGGGCTCAACAAGAGGCACATTTTTCCCCCCACTCAGATTCCAAGACCCCTTCCCAGTCAGTGTCTAAGCCTGTAGCCTTCCTCTCTAGGATTTTCCTATGACCCAAACATTTAACCTTGTTTTTCTTCTCTGTCCCCTACTGTCAGAAGTGCAGATGCACACACTCAGTTAATTCCACTGGTTAATGTTGTAAACATATCAGTGCCCAGAAATACATTTTAGTGCTATTTGTCCTCACTTCTGTCTACTTTTAACAGACAGAGATATGGTGTGCTAGATTTGGTTTAAAACTAAAAAAAAACATGTTTGCTCCTTCTGAAGTCTAGATGGGAGGACAATTCCTAGACTCGCCACTTCACTGTTTGTTCACAGTACTGGCCTTTCTTAAAAATGAGAAAATTATATAATATTTAAAGTAGTTTTAGCTGCTTCTTTCTATTGCATCAAGAATCACCTTTATTGTCACTATTGTGCTCGGATACTTGAAGTATCTCAAAGGCTTCGCTTTCTTATTGAGGCAAATAAAATTTCATCTTGTTCTAAAAAATTGGAAACCTTGTCCTTAAAAGAAGAATTAGAAAACATGAAATCATAGAAAACCAGGACATAAATAAAAACACCTGACAAACATTTACTTATTTTTTTCAAGTCAGGGCTAAAATGTTGCAGAGGTGGATATGTAATTTTGAATGCTTGAGTCTGACAATTCTGCAGATATAAAACCTAAATTTTCCAGTTACATAGAATTTGCATGACAGATGAGAGACTTACAGCTACTTCCCAGCAAAAGCAAATCCATGTATGAAGGTGTGTCCAAGACTGTCAGAAAGCATGAATAATTTTTAACTCTCTATCTAGCTGACATGGAAATGTCACCACTTCACCATAAGTCCATAATATAGGTAATAATTCTTATGACATGGTCCTTACAGAAGATTTTCTTTAGACTAGAAAATACAAGAATATACTTGAATATAGCAGATGCCTTCAGCCTACACTTCTGTCAGAATTAGGATTAGAATTTGAAAAACCTAATTTTCGAACGTGCAGTTGGGAGTGACTGCCTATCATGCAAAATATTAAGTAATACTAAATGGTAAACTGCTTTCAGAAATCTAGCTTTTCTCTAAAAATCGTGATTAAAAACTAAAAAAATAAAAAAGCCACAGCAAAACCCAAACTAACCCCCCCCCCCAAAAGATAATCATTAAAATAAAAGAGGGTGCTCTAAGTACTTGCATCAATTTGGAAATTCTGTAGATTTCTGACTTGATTAGGTGGAAAAGTTAAATGGTTAAAAAAGTCTCTTTCATCACTAAATTAAAGATTCTGCCAAGTATTTTCAGTGAAATCTGTGAAATCAATGGATCACCCTGCAGATGCATGACTCTCTGCAGGTTCAGGGTTTATAACACTTAGGGATGGGTACCAGAAAACTGGCCTAACTCCTAAAGCCAGCTGAAAAATAGAGAAGTTTGGATGCAGTCTCTAGCTGCCCTTAGATACGACAGATCTACCATCACCAAGCAGTTTCCAAGAATGAAAATTCTGCAGTTTTTCAGAGTGTTAAAAAAAACTGAATCAGACTGAAAATACACCTATCCCAGCAAGATAATCCTGTTGAAAAAATACCACATGAGACTCAAACAAGGTTCCTTCTGAATTCTTCTGAAGAACCAAATGCTACAAGGAGAGAAGATACAGGCCCTATTCTGCAATGTTTGTGTATAACAAAGCTCTTGTTTGGAATTGCTTTGAAGAATCTCCTGGGATAAGCATCAAATTATCAAAAGTAATTTTGGGGCCATATTTACAAGAGATGACTAGAGAAAAAAGCAGAGACTGATAAGTATAAAGCAGTCTATTGAGTGTGGCAATGTAATCCATTAGGAAAACATGCCAAAACATAAAGGAGAAAGTGTTCCCTATAATGTGCTACAACGCTAAGGGCTGTCAAACATAATTTAAGCAACATAGCTTCCAAGAAGACTTCCAAAGTTCTATTTAGTGAAGGTTTTGCACAAAAGCTTACCAAAACTTTTCAAATATACACCTCTAAATTTGAAGAATACTAAGCATTTGCAGAAAAAAAAAATATATTTTTATATATATATATGAACACACATATATATAGACTGCACTGGCTGTTTTATCACCTTGACTCAAACAAGTTCACAAAGATTTTAGTCCAAATATCAGCCTAATCAAAATGGTGCTTTTTGGAAAGGTATCCTATTGACCTTATTAATGAATGATCACATAACTACTTTAATCTTTTCTTCCTGTGCAGACCTCCAAACAATATTACATTGAAGTCCAGCTGACCTATTCAAAAATACCATCTTCTGAAAAATCACATGACAAACAGGAAAAAAGTGAGAAAGTGGAAGTGAAAAAAGAATCACTGAGTAGTCTGTTCTAAGCCTTGTTTCGACAGAAAACTGAATTTTCCCTTGGCTTCATTGAACTGGGACTTTACTTCAAGTGGAGAGGAGAAAAAATAAGAGAAAAAAATAGAACATTACTTCAGCTTGCAATATAACTTGTAGTTACACAATGTGTAATGATTAAAAGGAAGTGAGATAAGTAATTTAACCTGTACATATGAGACTTCTCAGATCTTTGAAAACTTTATGCAGACAGAATCATAAAATATCCTGAGTTGGAAGGGACCCATAAGGATCATCAAGTCCAACTCCTGTCAACACACAGGAAGTTGTATAGGAAACTGTTACCTTTCCTTTATTTAATAAATTAAGTTTTCATACCATTAGATCAAACAGAACTTTATGATGCTATGCAAACATTGATTAAATTGAAATTATTTTAAATACTCTGTTCTATACATTATAATTTAATCCATTTGTTCAGAATTGTAGAAAAATGAGAGGTCATTAACAATGGTATACTTCAAATGACAATTTTAACAAGGTGTAAAAAACAGAGAAGAAAACACATTTAAAAGAATTTTCACTTAATTTAAAAAAGTGCATCTAACTGAAAAACTGTTGTTGTAATGGGTATCTGTCACAAGATACACTTTTATGAAGATAAAAATAGTATACATAAATGTTTTAAACATTCTTTGTAATCTGGAAATCATTTGGTATGACACTACCTTCCTGGGATACCAGCAGCACTGTAGTCTACCTCAAAATCACTAAGCAAAGGCACTGTATTACAAGCCTGACGCTTTGCTGCTTTCCTTCAAAGTTAATGGTTTAACTAAAACAAAACACAACCAACCACAACAAACAAAACCCCCTACCCCCAGATACAGACGTTTTATGATTTCTTAAGAATATTTGTTACACACCTTGGACAGGCATCAGTATACTTGAAAAAGTTTCATGAAAGTATGCAAGTTTCATGAAGATCTCAAAACTGGTAAAGGTGAGTTGAGTTCCCTTTGGTCCCTCACACTTCTGACAAATATCTGTTAGTTATGTCATCAGACAAAAAAGCCTGTTGTTGGTCACTGTAGCAAAGACCTGAGATGTGTTTGGATTCCATTTAAACTCCAGGAGCAACTTCAATGCTGTGACCACACAAATAAACACATGTGCTTTTACACTTCTTCCAACTGCTTCCCCTTTCAAAGCAGTAAAAGTTTTTTAACAGTTGCCTTCCCTCTCCGTCCCTTTTATGACAGTCCATAATCTTAAGCTTGTGACAAAAAAAAAAAAAAGACTTGCACTTGTAAGTTAGTAGTTGGATGCATAAACTACAAAGCTTTTGCTTTCCTTGCAAAACTGCAAAGTGCTCGAATGACCTCATATGTGAGCATATGTTCTCTTGAGACAGTCCCTTACATACTAGCTCATAACACGTAAGATATAAGCCTTTTAAATGAATAAACTTGAAAGCGTGTTGCATGCCTTAACAGTAACTAGTAAACCAGAGGAATTTTGGAATCAACTCTTGGACTTTTCAACGCTGTCTACATTTCTGTTTCATCTACGTGTGTTTCATGGCTCATTCAAATGTCAGCATGAAAATCACACTTATAAACACAGCCCTCGAAGCATTTATGGTTTTTTTACCATGCATTCTGAACAAGCTTTTTGATATTTTCATTTTATAACCAATTAATGAAAACACACTCTTAGCTATAAAGAGGAAATAATGTCAGGTTCCGACAGATGTTTTATATGCGTGCTGCATTTATTACAATGTTTTCACTGTAAAGCTGCATAGTGAAGCTGCAAACAATATTTTATTTATCCACCTCACCTTAAAAATAGATCTTGGGGACCCCTCAGGAAAATCAATGAAAATCATTCCAGACATCGAAAACAAAGTCTCTTGAAGTTGCAGAAGTCTCCAACATTCTTGCCCAAAAGAATAAAAAGCTAGGTTCTTTCCTTATTCTCTTTTACTTCTCTTTTTACTATCTCTTTAAACCTGGAATGTAAAGTGTTTATTACCCTTTATCCATTTACTACACTCAGACGTCCTTTGCCTTCTTTTTTTCTGGATTTCACTGCACGAATGAGAAGCTGAGTGATTATCACCAGAACCATTCTGCAGAGGCTGAGCCTCTGTCTTTATCAGAGTGATTATTGTTTGCAGTAGTCTCGTAAAACTGTTTTGTCCTCAACTACAGAGTTCAATATGGAGATAGTTTTTATGCTTTCTATGTTTAGAAATGACCTCTTTGACTAACACACAAGCCTCCTTCTTCTCTTAAATTTATATATATTTTTTTTAAAAAGCTATATTATACTACCAATTTTTCTTTTTCCATCAGGAAAAACACTCTCCCTGCTATAACAACAAAAATTTCGAAATCAAATTACCCCTGAACTTTACCAAATGGCCTTGTACAGAATCTCAGACTAGCCGATGAAAAGAACATAAATCTTTTAACACTGAGACACCTGCTTAAGTTCTGCCTTTTCTAACTGAAAATTATAATGACTTTTTCATCAACCTGCCTTACACGGTTGCGTTAAAGCAACATCCAGCATGAGCAACACAGTGTCAACTAGGGCAGCATGTCTCTGAGAAGGATAGAGCTCCGCGAAGAAGCAAATTCCTCTGAGGGCTACAGTGTAGTCTCTCATGAAGCTCATCAGGAATCACAAGCACAGCTGCATTAAGGCTTTCTGCACTAAACAGCAGGTTACTCATGACAGCAACTGCTCACTAAAAGAGGTGAGTGAAAACAAGGGAGCAGGAGGGTTTCCACAGGGCAAGGTAACTTTTCTGCAGTGGATTGACACCAAGTTTTTGCTCAGTGCTGCTAAGACACTCTAGAGAGGCCATTCACAATACAGATCAAAGGTGATCTGGGCAGCTACCAAGCACACACTCTTATTTAATCAGGAAGGCTGCATAAGAACACTGATTAAATTAAAGCCTTGCATTAGATAAATACAAAAGCATCACAGAATCGAGGAGTCAAAAAATACAGATTAGTTCCCAGAGGGTGTGTTTGGAATTATCTCATTCCTCCTTTTGCTAAAAAATGACCCTGTAATAATACAGAAAAACCAGGGGCACAAAATATCTCCCAAGAACCAGAAATGAACCTCAATCCCTTATACCCTTAACTATTAAAAGAAAGATTTAGAAGTCACAGTGAAATTCCACTATAGAGTCAAAGAACAAAGCACATGAGAACTAGAGAATGACAAGATCACCAATAGCTTGAGGGAAACTTTGAAAACTTAGAAACAGAAAGGAAGCATTGTAAAAATTAAGCAGTTCCAATTCATCTAATTGTAGGGAACAAGTACCCTCTGCAGGGCACTAAGACTGAACAAATTTCTATTTGGATTACAAATTTATGTTGAACAACTGAGCACAATTGCTATAAAACCAGAAACAACACAGATATCTGATAAACAATATGCTATGGCAAACATGTTCCGGTCACTGGATGATGGTGTCTATTTTTGAGTGAACAAGGATACAGAAGCAAGGAACAAGGCTTCCTTTTAATGAAACAGAAGTGGCATCCAGGGCTACAAATATCCAGTGGGTACACCTTTGCTGACAGTGCATACTCTTGAAATATCTAGAAATTTTATAGATGCAAAGGCTGTGACAGCCACCGTCTGGTGAAGGGGCTGGAGGGCAAATCCTATGAGGAGCAGCTGAGGGAGCTGGGCTATTTAGCTTGGAGAAGAGGAGGCTGAGAGGAGACCGTATCACCACCTACTACTACCTGAAGGGAGGTTGTAGAGAAGTGGGTAATGGTCTCTTCAGACAGGTGACAGGAGATATGACAAAGGGAAATGGCATGAAGCTGTGCCAGGGCAGGTTTAGATTAGATATTAGAAAAAAATTTCTTACTGAAAGAGTTGTCAGGGCCTGGAACAGGCTGCCCAGGGATGTAGTTGAGTCACCTTCCCTGGATGTGTTCAAAAAAAGGGTTGATGAGGTACTTAGGGATATGGTTTAGCATAAGATGGGAACGGTTGGACTTGATGATCTTCAAAGGTCTTTTCCAACCTTGTGATTCTGTGATCCTCTGTTCAAATAATCACAATCTATACAACTTCCCCCTGTAACTGCCACATCCAACCTCATTAATGGGGCCAAATCTGTGGCCTGTCATAACTTGGTAGGATGGAAGAGCTCAGAGATTTACTATGAAAGAAAGATTACTTGTATTGCCTGTAGGCAAGAAATTTATCTCACAAGACATCCGTAAACCTTTCCTCTATTCCATACTTCATATTTCACAGTTAGCACTTAAGACAAACCAAAATGGTTTCTAGATATTTTAAAGCAAGCCCAGTTTTGGAAAGCTGAGGCATGGATTTACTTACTCTCTCCCAAACCCGTGACTTGACCATTAACTTTATCTTGTAACTGCTGGCTGGGAACATTTGGCTTTGTGCCATCAAGCCTCATTAAAATAATCTGAAGAAATATAATCTATTTGTCAATATGCATTATGTATAACCATCCACCTAAGAACATCTATACTTGGTGACTGACAGTATTTCCCTCCTGTAGGAGAAAGGACAACCCACGGCCAGGTATGCATTGTATGGCTGATGCAACATCCAATACTGTGCCTGCACAGTATCCTTTGAAATCTGTGGTTCCAGAGTTTAAGGAGGCTTGGCTGCACTGCAGAGGTTTTGAGGTCCATATTTGGGTTGGATTAAAGCAAGGATTCCCGGGAGATCATCACCCTGTGGTTACGGTACTACTTATATATGTGTTCTTGCTGTACTACATAGCACACGTTGCTCTCCTACAATGCTAGTACATGGTAGGCTCACCTTCTGTATGGGTAACTCTTACCTTGCTGCATTACTGGTTTTTTACATGCCTTGCAAGCAGATTTCCAAACAGCTTCTTTATAGATTTTCTGCCACCTATTAGAATAGGGAATGTAACTCCATTTTCCTTATGCATATTGTCTCTCTCATTTGGATTCAGACGCCCTTCACTCCTTAAGAGTAGGGTCAGCTCTTTAACAGAGAAAAAGTGCAAGAGGTTATTTTTCAATCTGAATGTGATGCTCTCTATACAGTGATACAGCTGCTGGCTTACATCTGCTTCCTGTAGTCTTTGCAGTGTTTTCATAATAACACAAATACAATCCTATATAACTTTATATAGCTATGTTGCATACAAACCTGCGTACTAAAAGCTACTACTTTCTCCTTACAATGTTTCATGCCAATCTCTTTCAGGAATTTAGCCACATGCCTACCAAAGCGTCCCACCCAAATTCAGAGAACATCAACTAGCTTTTAGCATCCATTCCTCATGCTCCACCAGACACTGAACTGATTCACATTGAGAGGACACATTGGAAGAGATATACTGACTTAACGTGGGTGTACACAAGCAGTGGTGTAACAGGGGAGAAGGGGAAGCATGGGTGTTTTTCTCTGCTCCAGCTCCACAGAGACAGGAAGAGAGCGATGTGCACATGTATCTTTTCCTAGGTAAAGAATAGTACAGCAAGAGGGAACAGCCTCAAGTTTTGCCAGGGGAGGGTTAGAGTGCATAACAGGAAAAAAATTCTTCACCAAAAAGGTTATCGAGCATTGGAACAGGCTGCCCAGGAAAGTGGTTGAGTCACCAGCCTTGGAAATATTTAAAAGATGTGTAGATGTGACATGTAGGGATATGGTGTAGTGGTGGACGTGGAAGTATTAGTTTTTCAGTTGGATATGATGACCTTAAGGATCTTTTCAACCCTACATGAGTCTGATTATAATCCAGGTGAAAACAGGAGTGGACTAGGATAGATTAGATCCTAATGACCCATTGATTAATTTTTTTTTGTTGAAATTTACTCAAAGTAGGTAGCAGAACAGAGAAGGGAGCTATACTCCACGGGAAGGTTGTCTCTGGAGATTGCCTAGGGTTTGGTGTGTACATAAACAAAGTGAGTACACATTTTCAGTGGTTACAATGAACAGCTCTTTCATTATTTATGTAAAAATAGCAGCATATGAAGACAAGGGTTCTGGAAGGAAATCTTTTTTTCTTTTCTTAAAGACATGCCTCTGGATTCCTGCAAGTGATATTTATTATCCTTAAGGGATTTCATCACACGCCTTCCCATGACAATCTACTTTCCATAAAGCCTCGATCTGATGAGCTACTCAACTACAGTAGGCTACTGTAGTGGTATAATGACAATGTCAGGGACAGACACTTATACAAGGCACTAAGGCAGTTTTATACAAGCAGAAAAATTGTAGTCATCTGAGCTGAATTTTTAGTTGTTTCTGTGCTTTATTTTGGTGTTGGTTTTTATTCTCTTGGTGCAATCTTCCAAGTGAGGCTTGACACAGCTTGCAAAGAGTATGCTCAGCATGGCAAAGTCTGTGCACCATTGGTTGAGATACTGGAAAATTCCCCATGTAACTAAAAAAATTAAAAATTACTGAAGCAACAACTACTTCTCAACACTGCCTGCCCCAAATTTCAATAGGAATCTCCTTCCTACCCAAGCCACTTGGACCTCTGCAGACTCACACATGCAACAACTCTGTTCTTATTTCAGCATGGCAGAAGGTATGGAAGTACTCAAGGAATTGTCCAGATCCTCCAGAACTGTTGTCAGAAAGAAATAATTCTGATGCTCAGAATTATTGTCACAAGAATGACCACTGTACAAATCCTTACTGCAAAATTAAACTGACCCTGAAAGCATGTGACACTGCCTAAACTCAGCTTTCTACTACTCAGCAAATCCATGACAAGGTGGTTTCAGAGTTAATAACTACTTTGCCTTTCTATGTGAGCAAAATTTATTAGCACAAAGAAAAAAGACTTTCAGATGAAGAGATCCTAACAGTTGCTGCCTCTGGCATAAAATTTTGTAATCCATTCATTGGCTACCTCCAGGTCATTGTTTCTCCAACAAATTTATAACTTCTAATATTTTGAGCCCATCTTCCTCAATGATGCTGAAATGCAGACATTACAGAAGTAGGTTAAATGGTATTTTTAGTGGCTATAGGTATCTCAGCATAAAGAGATAAAGCCACTACTAATATGTAAATTATACTCACATTAATTAAACCATAAAGTACCTCAAACTGATGTATATAAACTGTGTAACAACAAACACACTGCTAGGTTACCATGTATAGACATGAATGAGTACTTGCACGTTTTTCTTTAAGGTAGCCAGTAGAAGTCTGTTGGGTTTTCTTGGATTAAATGCTGAATGTGTTCCACTATGATAGACTTGTTTGGGAACACAAAGGTTTACTCCATGTGTTCTCACTGTTCACATAGCATGCACAGATGAGCCTAACTCATGAATCCAGACATTGTGCTGTACAAACAAAGCAACAAAAACATGGCTTCTGCTACTACAAAGAATTTTTACCTTGTGATCATAGCCCACATTTCAGAGAGAAGCCACTTCCACCTCTTTCTACCATGTCTACTATGGACAAGATCCAGTCCTAACAAAGGCCAGTGGATGCCACTGTAATATACGCCTTTTACCACAGATGAGATCAATCAGAGAAAATGCAAATTGCAATAAAACTGCCAGACATTCAACAACAAACTATTACAGCTTTCAAATGACAAGGAAGCTCTGGCCCTGAGCAATTCGATTTAACTTTGAAGACTGATACAACTTCAGAATTGGCCCTGCTGTATGTACTGTCAATGGACCTGATGACCTTAAGAGTTCCTTTGTGGCCTAAATTCTATGATTTTGTGATTACTCTTACTAAAGGGAAATATATATGTTTATGCACTATTAATTTACACCTTGCAACTGCAACTTGTATGTATGATACATTTAACTCCATGAACAACCGAAAAAGCTTCATTAGGTGTGCTGCATCCCAAGAACTTACATATCATGCAAGGAATCAAACCCCCACAACAAATTAATAGAGGGCATTACAGCATAAAACAAAGAAGTCAGATATTTCCTACGAATGTTTTCAATAACCAAAGATTTTATCTTCCTCTGCAATGATATGCAGACTGTCTTGTCTAAAGATGGCAGCTTGATAGTAATGCTTGAGACCTGGACCTGGTTTTGCTTCATCATTTCTCCTAAGCCACAGCTCTATCTCCACCCATGTTTTAGCTCATAACAGGGTTACACTTTCTAAGCAAAGTGCCTGATGGTCTCCCCTTGTCATGCTTTGGTTTGTGTTAGAGAACAGTTGTGGAATATAAGTGACTCTTTTTGGAGCAAATGAAGCTACAGCAATATGACTAGATCTTGAAAGGTATTTCCTGGTGGGTTCTAGGATGCTGTTAAACCGACTCGCCTGTTAGACACTGCACATCAAGCATTACTAAAAATGAGCCCTGTGATATACCTGTAGGGTGAGTAAATATGATCCATACAGTACTGATCACAGGAAGAGAAGCTCAATGTAATGGCCTACCGGTTCACAGCACTGGCAGAGCAACTGACAGAAAGCCAGCAGCATCCTGAGTTCCTCCTCCCTTCCCCTCTTGGGTGTTGAGATTAAATTGGAATATCAGTAAATGAGAACTATTGCAAGCTACTGCTCAGCTGGCCAAAAGTCCTTTTAATGCCCCAGCATGGAAGGAACAGTTTGTGGCTTTCATACAACCTTTGACGCCCTATTTGCAACTTTGAGAGATGACTGCTGTAGTTTGTCCTAATGCCCATCCCCTGGCTTGCTTACAAATTCAGTTTCACTACTGTGCCTATATAATACCTTAAATATTGGCAATATAATCTCGATTCGCTGTTAAAGCAAGTATGGAGTGTACTGTAGTAAAACAAACAGCTGCACCCTACATAGAATAGTTCAAACCTCCAATGAAATACTGAAATGAATCTCTACAGTGCATCTAGCTTTATTGCAGAAAGATGAGTCCGTGAAGACTATATATACAGAAGTATTATTTTTTGATGGAAGTATAGTAGTTAGCTTTTAGAAAAGCGGCACTGACTGGTTTTCCTGTGCTCCACTTGCAAGTACCATGTACCCAGCTGTCCCTTCTACACAGCTTTATGTATCACTATATATTATTTATACTTGGAAAAGTCAGAGCCACACAGGAGTCAGAACTCATCCACATAACAGTTACGTAGTAAGCTATTGACGCTTTTGTGTCAAAAGTATTTTTGTTTATTCAGCAGTCTTACAATCCACAGACAACAAAAAAATTTTAAAGAAGTTTCAATTAAGAGACAGTTGTGATACTTCCAAAATATATTGTAGTTCTATATTGATTTAATGGTCTGTTACTTTTAAAGTGTCTGCTTTTAGAACAGTTGCACATAGTTGCCTTTATTATTACAAAAGCACTGTCAAGTGTGAAAGTATGGAATTAGTGTACTTACATTAAAGAAAATTAAGGCAGAATGCCCATCATCTTAACTTTATGTTCCTTTAATAGGCACTCATTCTTCATCTTTTCCTTTCAAATGTGAGGAAGCTTAAAAGACTTTAACCAGGTTTAGTTTAATAAGAGAAAATAAGAGGACTGCCACACAGAAAATGACTAAATTATGCTCAGTTTAGGGGTTCCACTTTTCTCTTTTGCCTCAGGCTTTTGGGACATTAAGGCCATGTTATAAATCCTGGTCAGTGCTTTTTTCTAAAGAGCAGAAATGAGAGTTTATTAGCATCACAGTGGTTGCCTCAATAATGACAAAACAGTTGCTCATTACTGCTCATTAGATTCATATTAGATTCATTTGCAATAGCAATACATCTTCTATTCATACTCGATTGCAAAACAGCAGATATGATTTGACACCTGCTGTAGTACAGAATTCATTAGAAAGTAATAATACAAATAGGAATTCAATGGATGGACTTAGTCTTCTGCCTCTGATGGGTCTAAAATTTGTCATTTAATGTAGAATTTATATAGGATAAATACCACAGCAGGCAATCAGCTTCTCTGAATCATATGTGCTCCAATAAAACATCACACACAGAAGCAGATACGCAAAGAACAGACATAAAAACAAGCAAATTAACAGTACCATATGCAGTAATATACATGAACTGGCTTTGTTCATATGCCTACTATAGAAATGGAGCTGCTAATCTTGAGAAACAAAAAAATGTGAAAAGTTACATTTTCATCAAAACATTATGTCAACAAGTAAATAGGTTTGATTTTCCCTTAAAAACTTCTGGGACAAACTGAGCCCAGGATACTACTGAAATACTACCCAAATACTACTTAAACCCCATTGTCCTAATTTGAATAGTGCATAACCACTATTGTATCACTATACTTCGAAGTACCAAACTAATAATGGTGTTAAATGGGCCAAAATATCTCTTCTTTTTTTGTAGAGAAACCCATGAAAAAAAAAATATCTCAAAACTCAGTAGTTCTTTACCTTTTTCCTGTGCAGGGGATGAAAGTATACCCAGGGATGAAAGTATACCCAGGTAATAGGTCTTCACATCATGAACTAGAGTTTTAGATGGATAGGTTCAGTCCAAAAATCTACCTGTGTATATTGTAAAAATAATTCATGTTACCCTCAGTCTTGCTATTACCTTTCATGGTGTTTCTGACATAATTTCTCAAGGTACTAAACAAATATCCCCTTTTTGTCCATGGTCAAGCTCCTAATTAATCTATCAATTAATACCCTACTACTTACTGTTTATACAAAGGAGTTAGTGTGTCCCTACACCTCAAGCACACTTAACATCTAAGAAACTATAGACATTTACTTGCACCACCTCTGAAAGTAAGTTTCTTCACAATTTCTTTCCAAATCTAAGATGACCTCTTTCCAGCAGAAGTCATCCTTATCCAACTCAAGTCACAATCCAACTCTGCTTTCCACAACAGAATGGAATATGATCATTCCCTTCAGCCTGCATTTAGAGATAACATCTGTGATTTAACACTTAAGGAAAATACAGGACAGTAAAGATGAATTCTCAAGGAAAGACTACCAAACACATATTCTGAATTGCATAATAAAAATACACAATCTGATACAACCTAGAATCCAGCCTGATGTCATATTACAAGCACACGTCATTCTGTGATTCTTTTTCCTCCAAACCAGCAGTCTAAAAAAACATAGCCTCAAATTTTGTATTATGAAATTCTGTTGTGTTTCTCTTGTGTCAACACTCCAGCGCATCGCAACTTTATATGCGTCAGCAAATAGTATAGGACATTTCTGTCATGCTGTTACTGTTTGTAAAATTAGTAATACTGAATTGAACAGGTCGTGAAGTAGGCCCTTAGTAAGCCAGTAAATTCTTTGCCATTCACAATTTCCCCTTTCAGTTTGTTACTCCTTGCCATTTCCCCACTGGTTTACGTTTTATGCACTTATTCACAATCTCTAGCTTAATTAATCCTGCATTAAATGCCTTGTTGAAGTCCAAATTAATTGGTTCTATCACACTTCTCTTGTCAAGCAAATCAGTTGTCTTAGCAAAGATAGATACCAAGTTAGTTTGGCCTGATGCAAAGCAATACTGAATTTTATTCCATTTTCTAGTATCATGGACTGTTACTATTTCTTTCAAAATTAGTTCTAAAGCTGCAAACTCTTGAAATCAGGCCACCGGTTTTCAGTTGCTCAAATCACTTTCCTTTCTTAATTGTAAGCACTTTCTGTATGGCATTGTGTCATACTAGACACATTTATTGTCCTTGCTGTCTGTAAACTATGGAATGGAAGTTGTCATCTTCCCTCTTGACTTATGTCACCTAACACAAAACACTCAAAACATGTATTAAACAGAAAGAGTGCTCGAAAAACAGCATTTTAAAAGGCATACAAGTATTCCTTCTCCAAGTGGGCACTGTTTTCTCAGGACTTCTAAAAACTGTGCAGTATTATTTAAAGGTTATTTCAATGCATGATCTCTCATCCCTGCTCTTTACAGAGCAGACTTTATAGAAAAAGTCCTCTATGAGGAATATTTAAAGCCAGTGGATCTGTCTTGGCTCAGCTAACCATTAGAACAGCAGTTGAAAGCCTGGATTTAGAGTCCCCCAGATATCAAACCCAAACCATCAAGTTATCCCATTGGTCTCCTTTAACAACTATGGTTCCGCTCATGGAAGTGACTGCATGGCAATGGGTAAGGGAACCCTAACAGGTAAGGACAGCACCTTGCCTTCCTGGGCATGCTGGAAAAGCAACACAGCGCTATCTTACCGGAATTATTATACACTCTATTTGACACTTCACCACTGTTTTTAATTAAAGAACCCCAACAAAACAAGAACCCAAACACCAAAGTACAACAACAAATTGAAAGCAGTCTCAACAGTCATTAAAATCAACTGCTTCCTGATTTCTCCCAGGAAAGAATACATTGGCACCCTACTACTTTCCTTCTAGATGGGATCTGAGAAATAACAATGCAAATATATTAATATTACATGGTCAGGACTACTTTCTATTAATATGCCATTAATATAGTGACCTTTGCACTACATTTAAAGCTCATGAAGATCAATATTTATTCTGAGGTCAGGCAAAAAAAAAAATCAATCTTGCCGTAAAATGAGTCATATTTAATATATTCTATGATCATAATTAAGTTTATATATCTAAAGTAGCATTGATATGTGAATAATGAATGCTATGACAGATTAGTTTCCCTTCTCAAACAACTTTATGGGAATAATTTCAGAAGTGGAAAGATTTATGTGAGTGTATTCACCTTCTCCTGAGTGCTCTGCCAAATTCCTCCTTGTTTCTCTAAAGCTTTTCACATACACTGCTGTATTAAAAAAAAATATCAGTGCTTCTTGTGGAGCAAGAACACTGGTGCGCTACTGCTAATATTCCTGTAATTTCTTCATTTGCATTCCCAGACATCCCTTGAAAATACCTAGCATCTAAGTAATAACCACCACAGAAGCTTAGCAACCTGCCTCCTGCTTTCTGGACCAATGTATCTTTTATACCCAGGATTAAAGGCACAAGAGGACCAGTGAAGGCAAATGTACTTCTTTTTGTTCGCAACACTGTGACAACTTTAACTTCATGCAAATTTTATGTGTTCCATATGTGTTTGGAGGGCAGGAAGCTCCAATAAAAAAAATTTGAAAACTACAGAAAGAACATAAATTCAAGCTGCTTATACAGGAAAACATTTCTAATGCATCACATGTCCCATAGTAAGATAGGCCTAATGTTCATCACCAGGTAATAGCCATGGCAATAGTACGTACACTGTAACTCTCACCTGAGAATTTCAGTGCCTTAAAACAAGCCACTGCACGCTTCAGACAGATGAAACGAAACAGATATGAAATTATTTGTATAAGGTCACTCAGTAGCAGAGCCAGAATTAGGATTCCTGGAATTAGTCCCATAAAGAAAGTCATTCCTGATCCCCTTCTCTGCTCTACCCACTAGACATTCTGCTCTCCCTGCAAATACAATCCATTCTCATAACAACAATAAACTTACATTATCTCTTTGCACATTTCTGAAAGTCAATAAACATGGCTAAGTAAACACTTCTTCAATGCTCACAAATAATTGCTTTCTAAAGGTATGAGCAGTAAAACCTCTGACATATGAGTTAAGGAACACACCCAGGGTCCGACTGTCTTTGCAGTGGCAGGACCTAGGAATAACATTTCATCCCAACAGCCATTAAAACAATGCGAGGGCACAAACAGACTTGGGGAGAAGAAATCTGAACCTGGATGGACAGACAGATTCTGTAGCTTATTTGAAAACTAGACATTACTTTCTCCCAGTTTCCAGGCTTCTGTTGCAAAAGATATGGCTTCCTTGTATTAATCCTTTATTCTGGTTAGTTCAGGTTGTAGAACTGATTACACATTTCTCTGGTATCAGTAGCAACACAAGTGTTAAAGAGAGACCGAACTTAAAGTTGCAAAGGGTAAAGGACCCTCTACAGGAGGAATTTCTTTTCTGGTCAAAGAACAGTGTGGGAGTAATGCATTCAGGTTAGCTGGCATTAAAGCAAATGTCACCTACTGCCATTGTCATCTCTTGTACTGCAATAGAGTTTTTAAAGTAATTTGTTTCAAGGTATTATATTGAAGGTAAAAATTCTGGGATCTTCAGGTATTCTATTTTCTTTAAATAGAAACCTAGTTTCTTGCCTGCCTTTTAAGAGTCTCAGCTGCTTGCTTCTGCTCAGTTTAACACAAAAGCCTTTAGTACTTTGAACTTATTGTGAGATGCAAAATACAAGAACTGTCTATGTGGGAAACCTTAATCAGTCAGGAAGTTGGTAAATTATGACTTCATGCCATCCATATTGAGCGTCCATTACTCCTGGACATAGCACATTAACTGACTCATTAGCTATTTCAAACCATATGGACTTAGGTTTGGGTGGGTTGCTCTGATAATATCCTGAGGTGAGCTTCCTAATTATTGTAATTATGTGATCTCAATCATGGGGCCAGTCACACAAAATAGAGTCAAGAGTCTTTAAAATGGGTGTCAATGCACCTAGACAATGACTGAGTTGAGCAACATGCCCCCTGGATGTTGGGGATCCCTTGATACTGCAAAAAGTAATTACTTTAAAAGTTCTAAGAAACTGGCAGTGATCACAGTGACAACTGAATAAGCACAGTGAGCGCATAGGACTCTCCCAGATGCATGAGCATGAATAGATCTTTCAGCAGAAACTGGGAAGCAGTCTGAAACTTGATGCTTTGCTGTCAGTGGTTTTAATACAGAGATGTTACATCTTTAGTGTAAATTTAGCCGTGATATTTTAAGTAACAAGGAAATCTGGAGTGGAGGGAGGAATTAAACGTGTAAGTCTAAAATGTCAGTGTTAAATACCACAAAAGCATCACAATGAAACAGTGAGAAAAGCTACAGCTTGCTCACCTACTGTAGCAAATTTAAGGGGCTTTGCGTGATACTGCAAGATTTCATGTAATTGACTAAAAAGTTTTAAACTATACATAAGGTTGGAGCAAGGAGAAGGAGAAAAAGGATTAAAATAATTGGAAAATGTACCAAATACTTACCATACAATGACTTAAAACAAAGACAAAAAGAAACACAGCCTCAGAACAACAAAAAAAATTGCTTGATATACTACTGAATACATCACAAAAGCACTTAATCTCCAATAACCTCACCACACTTTTAAAATACATCCCACAATAACACACCATATCTTTTTGTCATCCTCCAGAATTTATTCTAGAAAAAATAATAGAAGTAGGGCGCTGTTTCTGAAACACAGATCAAAATAAAGCTTCTAAAGTTTGTTCCTCACAGGTTTACTTCCAACTTTCAAATTGCTTCTTGGGTGCCCACAAGTCCAAAAAACCAGACACCAAACAGCAACAGATCCTTAAACACATAGCTAGATAGCAGAACCACACAATAAGTTACTAGTTACAGTGATCCACCACACAAAGCAACCTATGCTCGTATGTTCCCCGAAACTAGACCACTATATTTACCTTACAGAATAGCCAGTACAAGGTACTTGCAACCATCGCAGAATAATCCAAAACAAACAGTACCAACACTTTTTTTTCAGTAATACAATAAAGAGCAGACCTGTACTAAAGCTATAGAGTGTCTCAGGTTCCCTCAGAGAGCATGCATCAATAAGTACATATCAAACAAAATAATAAACCCCCAAAGATATCAAAAGCACCAAAACCAACATATAACCAAAACCTCCTCTGCCACTTCTAATGTATAACTGTGAGTAATGAAGAAATGCCCACCTGCATGAAATAGAGATTCTTCGAGAAGGGCCTGTGATGCTCAGCTGTTTGCAGCAACTTGCCATTAGAAAGCAAAATGACAGTAACCTGGTAGCACTTTAACTTGTATGTTAGCAGGACTTGTGGATTATTTACTCTTACTGGTATATACATCTTTACCCCATAAGGGTTCTTGAATTTGGCAGTAATGATGGCTATTTCATTTTGAGGAGAAATTGCTTCCATCATAATTAGTCTCTCCTGGAGAAAAAAAAAATCAACCAAATGCCCCACCCTTGCATCTGTAATCATGTTGGCCATTCACTCCCTTTACATCATGTCTCCAAACTGCTAATTTGAAGCAACTGTGAAGAGGCAATGGAGGCTGACTAAATGAAGCTCAGGTTTCTTGGGAGGGTAGCTAATTGGCTGATGATAAGCAAGGGTTAAAAAAAAAACAAAAAAAAGAAAAGAAGCCCTATCTCCAGTTCAGCCCAATAGGAAAAGAGGGGATTTTTAATCCCACCCACAAAACACAGTGATGTGCTATTTATAGGGCAACAAGCACTTAATGCTGAGTCTTAATCTGTTTAGAGTTTTTGTCAGGTGAAGTCTTTGGTCTTTACTAAGCTTAAAATTAAAAGTCTATGTGTTAATTTTTATTTAGGCCAATCTTGTATGAAGTATTTATTAGTGATATTTGCATGCATGTTTTGTCAGCCTACTGTTTATAGTGTTTTTTAATAAAAGCTTTGATTTAGTGTTGAAAAAGGTTATTTTTCAATAACAGCCTGGTATGTGCATGAAACCTAGCTTTTTACTAGGTTTTTTTTTTTTTTGTCTAAGTGATATTACTCATCTGTTACATTCTTGTATATTTGTCTTTGAAAGTTTTCAAACTCTTAGCAAAAACATTTAGCTATTTAACTTTACATCTATCCCTTCCCCAAAACCCTAAACGCACAAATATTTTCTGTGACTTAAAGGGTATATATCTCAATTTTTTAAGTTATATGTGATACCTTCAAGAATACAAACTATGATATTAAAGGTTGCTGGGACTTTAGATAATCTTGCATTGGGAGGGAGTTAAAGTTGTAAAATTACAAATTTTTATTTCTTTTACAATTTAAAGATCTTAAGCTGCAGTTATTTATGTGAGTATTAGTGTTGTATGAGTCAAAGGCATGTTATGTAGTCTGACTTAAGCTTTCAAAGACAGTAACAGATTGTATTACCGTACTGTAGCTGTTAACAATGAAATAGACTTTTGTGTGTCTATTTCTTCTTTTAGTTTTACTATTAGCTTGTAATGTCTATTTCTTGAATAACCTGTTCTGGTGGCTTCATTATTCCTCAGAGCTGTGGGAACTTGCTCTCTTTTTTTTTGATCTTATCCTTGCTCACAAATAAAAGCTATTGAATAAGCTCAACAGAAGTTATGTTTCTGAACTGTAAAGTTTTGCACTGAACCCAACCTTTTGTTAAATCAATGTATTCTACTAACTTCCTACTATTATTCATGATGGTTTGGTAGGAACAAAAGTGAAGTTAATGCAGCTTCTTGTGTGTTTAAAAATAAAAAAGGAATATTTAGTTTTGGTTCTTTAGGAACATGTACCTTTCTATTCACTAATTAGTCTGGTTTTCCTCTGTATAACTTCTCCAAATTTGGAGTGGTTTATCTTGTTATGGGTTTTTACCTGTTTCTGCTACACAGAAAAGCCCTAAAGTGTATTAAAAATGTTGGCATCTGCCATCAAACTAATACTATCATTGGAATCTGCTATATGTCTACAAGACTGATCCAAACCTCATCCACTTTGACTTCCTCATCCTGATGCTGTATTTCTGGGGGCAGGGAAAGATAGCTCAAAAGTAGCAAGCTCTCAATATGTGCTACTGTTTCTGTTCAATCATGTGAATACCTTGTTGCAATGGTTTAGCAAAGCAGCTTCTTCCTTAGATGGAGGCTGGTTCTGTGATTCCCAGGCAACAATTTGAAGATGACTTTCTTCTGTGAATGCATAATGGTAGTGCTCATCCCAAGTGAGGTCTTGCTCAAATAACCTTTGGATAAAGGTGCTACCACTCTCTCCAGTTGAGTGGTTTATGGTTTCTTTGATGCAGCACTAAGTATCTGTGGTTTTGTTTGGGGTTTTTTGAAGAAACCACACCTAGGCAACCCCAACACTGCTCTCCTACAGCCTGCTTTGGTAGCTGTTACAAAATGGAGAACCCCATGCAATGCTTTATAGCAATCTTGAATTTGCTTACTGGCAACTCTTTAGCTGGCCCTTACTGTAATGGAAAAAAACCACAAAGCTTGCAAGGCTGATGAAGTAGAAAGCATATTTCGGTTGATTCTAGTGATTGCAATACATATTTTGCAGCCATAATCTGTGTTACTACTTTAAAGTTGACTTTCAAATTATGTAGCTGCAGATGGTGTTTTTGATTTTGATTAGTCTTGGATTTTTTTATTTTTTTATTTTTTTTGTAAAAGGACGTATAGTTTTTCCCTGGAAGATGTGATGGTCTCCAGTGAGCTCTACTGAGGTGCAGTGTGTGGGCTGGGTGGAACCCAATAAAGCAGAGCTGTGCTCTGTGAGCTAGAGGGAGTAAAAAAAAAACAAACAACCCCAACCACCAACTCCTTGTGCCCTCTTATCAATTCACAAACTGAGGATGGTGATGAGGAGGGTCTGCTCCTGGGTCAGCTGTATTTGTCCTCTGTTGCCGCCTCAAGCAATGGCTGACCAGCCTGTGAGGGGTCCATGGGCTCTTCTCTCTGTGCTGTGGGGGTTGCTGATGGTTCCTGGGGTGAACTCAGGAGGTGGTGTATGCTTGTTCTGGGTAAGGATCTAGCTGTAGAAGCAATCACTGACCTCTACCACGATAATCTTGAGGTAAAAAGTGAGGTGACCATGCTAGTTCTGACTTCATTACAGCTCCTGAAGTCCTTGCTGCACCTTGATATCTCTGTGGGCTCATTTAATTTTAAACACGGGTAGGGATCAGTCCGATCAGCTACTCCTGTATGCACCGAAGCACTTAAGGGGGGTGGGGGGAGGGAAAAAAAGTAAATTCCTCGCTTGAAGTGTAGCTTAAAAAGACGGAGAGCCGAAGCCACCGGAGCAGCCGCGCCATTTAACTTCTCCATTCCTCCTGAGGCGAAAAGCCTGCGCCTCAGGGAGAGCGGGAACCCGCGCGTGCCGGAGGGAGGCGCGCGGCCCCGTGAACGGCCCGCCTCACGCTTGGAAACGGGGAGGGAGGGGAGGGGAGGGCAGGGCCGTGTCCCGGCTGGGGCTGGCGCGGCTCTTCGCCGTTCCCCGCCCCCGCGGTTTCCCGCGGGAAGACGGCGGCCCGCCGCCGCTTCCCCTTCGTCGTCCAGCTGCGGGAGGGTGTTTGCTGTTTGGGCCCGGTCTGGGGGAAGTTCCCGGCGGGGAAGTTTGTAGCCGCCGCCGGGGAGGGGCCGTGGGGGCCCTGCGGAGGTGGGTGCGGGGGGGAGCGGGTGGTGGGGCCGAGGGCGGGCCTCTTGTTACCGCCGTTGGAGGGGAGGCCGCAGGGAATGAGCCGGCCTAGCCTGGTACTCAGCTGAAGGGCCTTTCAGCTCTGAGGGCGGGGAAGAGCCTTCCCGGCAGTCGCCCTGAGGGGAACTCCAGGAGAGCACGGGGAGAGCCTTGTCCTGCTCGGTGCCTGCTGGCCGAAGGAAGGACATCGAGAGTTTCTTCCGACTAAAGTTAACTTTTCCTTTAATTTCGCCCCCCCACACCTCTTCTAGGTGTGATGCCGCCTAAGAATCGTGGCAGAAGCAAGCTGCCAGTTCCTCTCCCGAGAGACATGATCCTGAAAGACATCGAAAAAGGAAGAGTCTGGAGGCTCGGCAGTCAGATCGGCCAGGGAGGCTTTGGCTTGATCTATTTAGGTAAAATACTCGCGGTGGTTACAAGGGGGTTTTGTAAATTTCTTTGTAACTTTCTGCCCTGAGGCAGGATGGGTGGAAAAAAGTTCCTTTTGCTCATATGATGGTGGTTGTCTGTGTTGAAGTGGGGTTTTCTGACGTTTGCAGTGTCCTTTTTTTCAAAACTCTTGCTGCTGATTTAGCTTGTTCTCTGTGGACTGTCCAGCCCAATTTGCTAGCTCCTACTGCACTTTTCTATGGAGCTTGGGTGGAGTAGGCAAGGTGCTGCTCCTGTTAAAAACTATCACAAGAGTGCTGATAGGTGATGCTCTTCAAACTAATGGAAAGGCTTTTGTCAGCTGATTCTTTGGTGAGTACATCATCCATGGAACCAATCAGGATCTTTTTAAGTTAAAGTATGTTAACTTTTTATGTAGAGTTTTAATGTTCAAAACTAGTATCCATAAATTGACTTCCTTTATGCATAAATCACCTATACCTTATTTTTTTAAGCTTTTCTTTTTTGTCTGTTTCTGCCATGGGAAATACAGTTTTGATTGCTTCTCAGTCTTGGTTTTTTTCCCATTGATCTCTTAATGATATTTCCTTCATATTGAGTGATTTGTCAGAAAGTAATCTGTTAATACACTGTTACACAGCATGAGCTTTCCACTTAGTATGATTTCCAGATTTTTATAATGAGACAAGTTTTCATTAGAACACGCATAGTGTGTCATGCATCTTTAGTAACTCCTTTCAAATATGCAGAGCTGTGCTAGGTTCAGTGTGGTTTCATGGATGCAAAGTTGTCCATCAGTGTCAAATTGTAGCATCAGACACTTGCCACAGAGAGAAAAAGTGTGCATTTTCTATGGAAAGGTTACCATGTTTGCTCTTTTCGTAGTTGCAGACATAAATGTAGCACATGTGCACCACTGGTCTTTTGGTGACAGATTTACTGTGATCTTTGCTACATCTGTCTGGCTATCTCAGGGTGCTTGTCTGCTTTCAGCTGTTCAGAAACATATTGTACTGAAGTTTTCTTCCTGTCCCTCTCTTTTTTCCCCCCTCCTGTCCATTATGGTTAATCACAAAGAACTGAATTGCAACTGAAGACTCATATTTTATTTCATGGTGTGATAGTCCCATATGTGGGCAGAGTGATTGCCCAGGCCTACTGTTCTTCCAGCCATTAATGTGTGGCTATAATCTACAGGCGGGTGGACAATTTCACTTGTGCATCTGGACTTAAGTTGCATCTTCAGGTTTGAGAGGAGAAACTTTTTTGGGGGGGTGGGAAGGAAGGTGTAAGATGGCACTTTTATACAGGCATTCAGTGGAACTGTGATGCAAGATTTCAGCAACAACCTAAATGCCACTGCTTCTGCTTTTCTACGAAGTTATCACAGCCACTGAAAAGTCTGTAGAAAACTAAGGCTGTGTATGTTTGCAAGAAGCTTCGCATAACAGAAGCAAATGAGTAAATAGCAACAGTTGGTGGGTATTGCTCCTTGTTGTAACCTTTAATTAAGGCGAGAGTTTGGTTAACTTGGGATGAGATTTGGTGTGGTAGTCAGCACTGAAGTTCCTCACCAAGTGCATGATTTGAGACTGTCTCTAAGGAACTATTTTGAATTCTTGTGTTGCTGTTAGTGGTTGGAGTGCATCTGGGCAGCTTCTTGTAGTAGGCTTTCTGGTTTGGTTTCCTCTGGAATTCATATAGTTCACACCTACCTAGTAGCTCTGCAGACTGAACCAGTGAGGGTGGTAGGGGTTTTGACTAACTACAGTTACTAAAAGGCTAGTGCACTTTTAGAATATTTATCTTCTTTTTCCTTTTGATATATCTGAATGTTTATTGTGACCTTCTTTGAAACATTAGTTAGTTATGTTTGGAAGATGTGCATAAAGCATATATAAGATGCTACTGTAAGAAAATAGACCGTAGCTAAGAAGTAAAGGTGTCCCTGGCTATTTCCATTCAAAAATAAAGGAAGACAGAAACTTGCCAAAGATTCCCACAGAGAGAAGAAGCTGAAGAAACTGCTTTCTGCATCCCTAAAGGGTAGTGGGCGTAGCATTTTATATGTAAGACAGTAAATGTTGCGTTCCTGAATCACTGGGAATATAGCTCTGTCACTTTCTGTTGCAGTCACATCACACTGGACCTTGTGGGTGGTTCATGCAGATTTGATTAGTTTTCTGTCTGATCACAGAGACCACTGAGGTGATATTATATGCTGTGGTTTGTTACAGTTTGGCTCCCACTGACATGAGGGTGGAAAACGGTTGGTGGGTTAGTTGAGAATGAGAATGCAATCTGGGACTCTTGGTATTACTGTTCTGTGTTATTTGGTGACAGCATGGCTGAAGAAATACAACTGCCATTTTTATAATGGCATTTGTGTTCATTTAATCTCTTCTTTCAAAAAGGGTAGTGAACATTACATGCAGTGCTGAAGGAGGGCTTACTTCCCCTTTTTTGCTCACCATACAATTAAAAGAGGAAATGGGTAAGATTTATCCCCATGTACTGGCACTGGCTGAAATGTTCTTGTTTAATCCACTTCTTTATCTCTGATATGTGTTTATATCATGTAAAGTATGCCATTCACTAGCTTTTGGGGCCTTGATCCTATAAAAGGCCACTAAACTTTCAGTGGGAAGCTATAGAGAGGTGGGCAAGACAGGAAAGTGGAGACAGATTCAACTGCCTGCCAGATATGAACAGCGCAGACCTTTTATAAAAGTAAAGGTTAACTTTGCTGGCTATATCTTTTAATACGTATTTTTACAGTAGCGGCGTAAAGATTTTGATGTGCGTTGTTATAGCTTAATTTCCCATTAAGGGTACTCCATACTCCATTAATCTATAACAACGTTCTTGAGAAATTTTATGGTATCTCTGCAAAATCATATTTACAGTGGATGCATTCTGTTCACTAAACGGAAGTTTCTGTTCACTAAATCAAAGCTGCTTGAAAGCCATTTGCTGACCCTCAGCCCTGGGATGCAAATAGTCTCTTCAAGTGCAATTATGTACATGCAAGTTACCCCTACCTCCAAGTTCTGCCCTGTCTTACAAATGTTTTCCCCGATTTTCTGATAATTCTTACTCGTTCCTGTCTGTTCCATCTTGTCTATTTCTTTGTTGTCTTGCCCCTTTCCTTGGATACCCTTTGCATTTTAATTCAACCGGAGCAAATCCAGCAGGAGAAGGCTAACAAATACTGATTGTTCCAGATGCTTCTGAAGAGGAGAGCTTCCTCTGCTGCCAGAAGCAATAGAAGCTATCTAGAGTTGTTCTCTTAACCACTGCTTTCATTGTAATAAGAGCAATATGGATCATAAACAGAAGTTAACTGTACTCTTGCATGTTAGAAGTTTTATTTTATTTTTGTAACTTGTCCTGATTTGCTGTCAGGCACCTCAAACAGAACTGTCACCCCTTTGGTAAAGGGGAGCAGAATGGAGAGCAACTGGGGAGGAAGATGTGTTGGTGGTCTCATGGCTAGTTTGCATCCCAGAGGAAAGCAGTATCCATACATTGGAAAACTAGGCAAGAGTTGAGGAGGGTACTACTGAGAGCCTTACATTCTCTCATTTATCTTCCTGATCACAGCCAGTAATTAATGTCAGTCTTTATATAAATCATTCTCTAGTCCTGCTGGAAGCACTCTATTAATACACGATTTGGACTGAAAATCTGAATGCAGAAAGGTCACATGGTGTTTTGTTAAGATTCCATTGTCACAGTGAGGTCTGCTGTACACAGCCTTATCTACTTGCAGGCTTCTTTCTCCTGGAAACTGATGGTTCTGCAAAATAAGAGAGCCAGTGGGATCCTGGGGTGCATCAGGGTGAGTGTGGCCAGCGAGTCAAAGGAGGTGATCCTCTCCCTCTACTCTGCCCTGGTCAGGCCCCACCATTGTGTCCCGTTCTGGGCTCCCTGGTATAAAAAAGACAGGGATCTCCTGGAGGGAGTCCAGAGGAGGGATAAAAAGATGATTAAGGGCCTGGAGCATCTCTCCTATGAGGAAAGGCTGAGTGAGCTGGGTCTGTTCAGCCTTGAGAAAAGAAGACTAAGGGGTGACCTTATTAATGTTTATAAATATCTGAAGTATGGGATGCAGGGGGAAATGACCAGCCCCTTTTCAGTGGTCTGTGGAGACAGGACAAGGGGCAATGGCTGCAAGTTGGAGCACAGGAAGTTCCGCACCAACATGTGGAAGAACTTTTTCACAGTGAGGGTGACAGAGCCCTGGGACAGGCTGCCCAGGGGTTGGTGGAGTCTCCTTCACTGGAGTTACTCAAGACCTGTCTGGACTCCTACCTGTGCAATATGAGCTAGAGAGCTGCTTTGGCAGGGGGGTTGGACCTGATGATCTCTCAAGGTCTCTTCCAACCCCTGTGATTCTATGATTCTATATTTGGTTTTAATATTTACATGCACATGTTTGTCAGATGGAGTCTTTCACAATAGAAAGTGTTATGCATGTATATTGCAATGGAACTTTTGATAGGTGAAAAACTAGGAGTTTTGAAATCATTTCCCACAGCTGGCTGTGCAGTAGGTGTTTGTGTGTTGCTGTTTGTTATTTTTGCATGTGTTGTTACAATATTGGAAGCTCAGGAATGTGTGGATTGATAAAGTCATTATCAAATTTTGCTCTGCTTGGTGATCTGTCACCAGTACAGACAACACAGTGTCCTTTTTCCCTCCTGGTTTTCCAAGAAGATACAAAGAATATCTGCTTCAGCAGTAAACAGTGTTTAAATGGGTGAATATTGTCTTTTAATACTAACAGCACAGGGAGCTCTGGTATTCCTGCAGGTGGGAAAGAAGTGTGGTTGGGGCCTTTCCTGCTTTTTTTTTTTTTTTATTTTGGACCATAGTACACTCTGCTGTTTATATTCTGAGGCCTGGTGTTCTGGGAATCAGGCTGAGGTGTGAAAGAAAGTTTGTTTCTATTTCAGAAAGATTAATTTAATAATTTGTGTAGCTGTGAACAGGGCTGTACGTGTGTCGTGGTAGAGAAGCATTGATGGAAGCACATCCTGTCCTCACACTGTTGATTCCTTGGTTTGCGTTAGGAAGCTGGCTTAAGCAATTGGCTCTAGAGAGACGAAGTACTTCAACAGTTGCTTCAGTTAAATTCACTGAAAATATTTGCTGTAGTGCAGCAAAGAAATTAAAAATGCAGTAACAATACTAAAAGATGGATGTTCAGCATGATTTCTATAAACTCAATGGTATGAAGAATATTAATAGCAACCCCCTGTAATTAATAGCACTAGCAAGTAAGTGGTTAGGGATGGATTTTTCTTAACCTTCAAATGTTAAAATGCATTTCAACAAAGGTCTCATTGTACCTGCAGGTGTGAACCTTAGTGTGAAAATATATTCATTGGCAGACAAACACCACTTCAGGAAAGAGTCTTTTTATCTAGTCACTAATAATAAACTGTATAAATATACATATAGGAAGCAGATTACCCAATTTTTTCCCACTGTCTGAAGGGAAACTGAATCAAATTCAGCCTGATTTTGCTACTCAGTAGTTAGTTAAGTCTGACCACATGATACAGGATCAGCCTGCACCATCTGTTAAAGAGGAATACCTCAACTAGCTCTTGCTGTCTCTTTAATCTTCCCTCTTCTTTTTTTTTTTTTGGTCCTCTGTAGGCTAGAAGTCTTACCTTTGAAAGCATAACCCGTTTTTACACATTAGAGGACATTAGTATTGCACTCTAGTGTTCTGCCACATAATATGTGGCTGTTTTTTTTTCTGTTGGTGGTGGGGTTTTTTCCATATGTATGGACATGTGATTTGGGAGCTGTTGTACTCTTTATTAGTCCACCTTGTGAGAGTTCTGGTCAAGGACTGAGACCCTGGCATACTAAATAAAACTTAAAACTTAAAAGTCAAGAGAGCAGGTTTGACATTTTTTAAATTTTTAAAAAATTTTTATTTTTGAGATTTGTGTTTCTGAGCAGTATTATATGGTAACATGAAGAGCTTTGGATGACAGATAAGACACCTGTTGCCTTGTGGAGGACACTCCCTTCAGCCGTCTTTGGCACCTGTACCCCATTGGAACTGGCATGGTATCTTCTGAGTGGGCACCGTGTCAGACTAGCAGATGGGCTGGAGCAGAATCTTGCCAGAAAACAGTTTGTGCATCAAGTTTTAAATATTAGAGGCCTGGACTCCCATCTGAGTGTGCTGTAAGACCAGCCCATGCATAGCTTTTCTGCCTGGGGTTAAAGGATGTGTCATACCTATTCCAGTTTAGAATAATTAACTTTGGAATCCACAGTTTGACTTTCATTGCTGTAGAATACAAAACTTTGGCTCTAGTGAATCAACATTAAGGTTTCATAGAAAGATCAGTAAGAAATACAGTGAAAATTCCTACCAGAACTGAATGCTCAACTTGGAGGCATTTGCAGTTACCTGCAAAAGCAGTTCAGTAATTGAGCACTGCTTTTTATGAAGACCAGTTTAGTTAGCTCTTGTGGAAGATATTTTCACAAGCACAGTACAGAGGACTGTGTACATATGATTCAGATAATAAAATTCCACATTCATAAAGCTACCTAGAAGAAGAACCTAGAAGAAACATTATTTATAAGCACGGCTTGGTAAAGTCTGTCCAGGAAATGATGATGCATCTTTAAAGTGGCAACATGAGCAAGGAAGCATTAAAAGTGGACTGCAAACACCCTTCAAACACCAAATATTTCAGTTCTTGGAAAATACTTGATATTGCAAAGGGTGGGAGGGGGAAGCAGGTCTTTGTTTACCTTTGTATATTTGCTGTAGTAGGAAATATTTGTGTGTTAAGTAGCAATTGCTACTTTTTATTTATTTGTGTAGAGTTTGCTTTAGTAACTATATTCCTACAACTTGGACTGATTATATTTTTTGTGTTTAGATGTTCTGAGCAACACTTCTCTCCTGCTTGTTAGCCACTGAATTTAGCAGTTCTTGGCTTGGCTTAAATGGGGTCAAAATTTTCCCAGCTTTTTTATAGGTATCCTCTAACCTGGAAGTATGATATTTTTTGCAGTTAATTTTTATTTCTGAATAAAAGTAAGCTGGCTGTCACTCTTCAGGATTAATTAACCAATGAAACAAAGCAAAAATTAAAACGCCATCAACTCAAGAAGTTGTGAAAATAATTGCATTAATGTTTCCCAAATAGATACATCCTCAAAATATCTACCAGCTGTGGACAGGAACAGGGAAATTTTTTTTTACAAGCTGCCAAATCAATGCTGTTTTCTTTTCCACTGTGTAAACTTTGTCAACAAAACTGGTTCTGTGAGAGCCATTGAAAATATTTCACCATATTCCAAATGTGACTGCCACAAATTAACTGCTAAAACTACAACAAGCACGTTTGAACTGGCAAATAGAATTGGCACGTTCCTTTGTCAGACTGCATGCAATTGCGCTGTGTGGTTGTAGGAAATGGCAGTTCATCCAGAAACACTCTTTTGTTACCATGTCATATTAACATTTAGAAAGCTACATTAATTAAGGTTGTGGCAGTCGGCAACAGAACTGATGAAATTCACGATTAAAGCGGATGATAAGACCGTAACTGCTGTGCCTGGGTGAAACTAGGGAATTCTGGACATGGGTTAATTTGAAATAAGTTATTTGCTGTGTTTTGTAGGCACAACAGTTGGAAATTATGGCAAAGAACGTGAATCTTACTGCACTGCTTTATTTCAGAGTGCATTTTAAATTTGTGTGCTATTTATTGGTATGGTAGCTGCAACTATGGGATGAAGAGGAGGAAGGGAAAAATAGAGTGTACCCTTTGCAAATGTTTTGTGAGACTTGTCTTGGCATGAGGTAGAAACAGCCACATCCCCCTCCACAGCTTCATCTTGTACCAGTGTTCCCAGTTAACAATTATGTAGACAATGGTTTTGATTGTGTGCATACATCAACATCCCCCCCCCCACCCCCCAAACATAAGGCGGCTGTTCATCTCTTGTTGATAAAAGCAGCAGAAACTGTAAACTCTCACGCTTGTTATGCTATTTTAAACTATCCTTTGCAAACATAATCTCGCCATATAGTGCTCCTGGTACTCTATGTGTGTACTTATATGCCATCAGAGACCTCCTGCCTATCAGCATTGCTCTCCTGCAGGGTCTCTGCTTACTGTCCTGCAGTCTAGCATTTAACTGATTGTAATATTATAAATAGCCATGTGCTACCAGACAGAACAAGGCTAGCACATGGCTAATTACAAGTATACAGTAATTAACTATGAGCTAAACTCGCAGGAGAGTATGTGGTGGTGGTCTATGAGGTATGTAATCAGACTGTTTGTTAAACCTTGGGAGCCTTTCCAGTCTGTTAAGTAACTATACATAGTAATGAGACAATTTTTTAAAAACCATTTATGTTTATTTATGGATAAAAAAATAGTCTTATTTCTGAGCTGTAGCTGAAGTTTCCCTGCCTGATATATGAATGGCTAATTAAAATGATGTAACAAAAGGTATGTGTGCAACTTCTGCTTAGACTTTCTAAGCATTACCTAAGAAGGTTAGAGTGTTACTCATTGTGAATGTTATGTCTTGTTTCATAGACATGCAGTAAAAACAGTACCACTTCTCCTTTTGTAGATTTGAATGTTCTGTTGCTCATTTTGTGGAACATTTGTTTCTTTATCTTCTTGAGCCTTATCTGATGTTTTTCCTTTTTCACATTGTAATGATTTTCAGTTAGGTTTGGTTTTATGTTTCTTCATGAAGTTCTTTCAGTGTGACTCCAAGAAGCGTCCACGCCAGTGTAGTGTTCAGAATCATGGGGGTGAGACCCTTTTGCTGGGCTACCTCCCGTTAATTGCTCTTCTTCATTACCCTGAAAACTGTTACTGTGTCTTCCAGATTACCATGAATGAGGCCTCTCTTTATAAAATGTCAAGATGTCTACAGGGAAGTTAGATCAGACTTTCAGATACATGTAAATTTAATAGTTCTCTGTACCTATCAAACCTCTGTTAAGGAGTTTGATATTAAAATACATTCTTACACACAAAATCTTTTTTGGTATGTGTCAGTAAGGGATCACATCTGATTCTGTTTGAGTAATGTGATGGCATTGAATACAATGAAAACACATGAGTTTTGTTCCTTTGAACTGATGTCTTCAGCTATCAACACATAGTGTGTCCAGAAAGATAAAGACTTAAGCACTTGTGCATTAATTCCAGGTTTAGCACAAGAATATGGTACGAACAATGTTTACCAAAAACTGCCTTCCTGGTTGTATGATAGCTTTAAATAGTCTTCTGAACGTGACTGATACTTGTCTGAGTCTCTGGATAATTCACCCCTTCTTAGAGCTACTGGTTTAGTATATGTTCATTTTATCTGAATGTGTTGTTAGCACAGAATCATTCACACAGGGAAGTGTCAAGCAGAAAGCAATGGGAACCCTGCTGGCGTTTGGGGTGTGTAGGCTGCCAGATTCACCTCGGATGCTGAATAAAGTTGAAGGAAGATGGCAGCTTGAGCAGTTGAAGGAAGTCTGTTCATTGTAAAAATATTTTTATGCCCTGACCATCAAAAAATGTGAGCTTGAATGGTTTGATTAGATCTAAGTTTAATTGATTTTTTTATTATGTGGATAAAAGTATTCTATTTTTGTGTGTGCTGATAGTTGAAGTGTTTCACACCTGGACTGTTGTTGGTATTTGATCATTGTAAGAAGTTTAAAAGGGACACTTATTTCTTAGGAACTATATCCTTTTTAGTCTTTTTCAGTGATGATTCTAAAAGATGATTTAGTCTCATTAAATTTTAATCCCAGTGTGGCTCCGTGTAGCTTCAGTAGTATCAGAGAAAACTGATAGTTCTCTCAGGGTCAGAAGAAAATAGGATTGCATTGTCTGTGCAGAGGTTCTGTCTCTTGGGCTGTAATTGGCACCTATGGTCAATTATTGTTTTGAAATCTCTACTTGCACTAAGAGGCACAATCCCTCATGTCCCCTTTAGGCAGGTGTGGCTGTGCTATCCCTAACGTAGGCCAGTGTCTAAATAATGTCAGAAAAGAAATCAAGGTTCTAGGGCCAAATTAATTTGTAATAGAGGAAAGCAGACAAGCCTGTCTGGAGGCATAATGTAGGTCATAACTTTTAAGTGGTGTCTTTGTCACGACAGTGGATTGACAGCAACTAAACACAGAGGTTATCCAATTGACTAGAATGGCTTAAACTAGTCTGTTATAATGGAATACCTCATTGTGGTGCAATGGGGACATCCTGCTTACTCCTTAATTAGCATTGAGGGATAGAGTTCTGAATATGTGAGTTAAAATTGCTTCTGTACTTGTTGATTAGAACTTCATTGTGTGTGTGTTCATTTTGTTCTTTGAACTTGGCAAAACTCTGATCGTGAAAAGTAGGAATTCAGACAAGATGTTGGGCACCTGTCATGTATTTTTTGTCACCTTATGTAATGTTAGGCTGGGCTTTGTTTGCAATTATATTTTGTTGCATACAGCTTGATCCTCATTTCTTTCTCTTTTTGCAGCTTCCCCTAATACTGATGTTCCTGTAGAAGATGATGCAGTGCACGTAGTTAAAGTGGTAAAGTGTAGATCTCATTTCTAAATTGACTCATATGCAATTCTTTCTCTTCATTATCTGCCCTTGGTTGTGGCTTGGTGCAGGGAAGGTTCCCCTTTTTATTTTTATACTTTGATGTACATTTCCATGACACACAGTATCTCCTCGGCTTCATTCTTTCTATTCCTTGATTACTGCCCTCAACAGTTTAGTAAGGAAAATTGGACAATGAGCTTAAACACATCTGATCTATAATATTTCTGAAAAGTGTCTTAATTCCTGAAAGAACGTGTTGTTTATGAAACTGTTGCCAAACCACTTTTGTTTTTAGCTACTTTTAAAAATTACTTTTCAAATGGTATGATATATGGAAGGTGGAAAAAATAACCAGGTTCCATCCTCTTTGAGTTTCTATACACTTTTCTTCAGAAACTATTGTCTTTTCAATGCATTTTATGGTACTAATTTTACTTATTTATCAACAGGAATATCTTGAAAATGGCCCCTTGTTTTCTGAACTAAAGTTTTACCAGAGGGCTGCAAAAGAAGAGCATAGTAAGTAATATGTCAGTTTTGGTTCAGGCAGATTTAAGGACAAATTTGGGTTTAGCTGCTTCTGATAAGAACTGCTGCTTCAGGGTCTGATAGCCAACTCATTTAATATACACTGAACTAATACTAGTTGGTACTACAAGTTGGTGGTACAGGTTTCTTGATTTGGATGCCATCCTTCTCTTTTCTGATCAGAAGGGAGAACGGAAGCATGTCAAATTTATTATGTCTATGCTTCAGAGTGCACAACGATGAATGGGCTCCAGAGAGAGGCCAGCCTCAGAACAGAGGTACTACATCAACTAATTGGTGACCATATTTCTGCTGGTAACTGCTTCCATGTGCAGAGCTAAGAGTGTGTGTAATCATTAGAGGATTCCATAGTAATCAAGGCACTTGATTCTGCAGGCACTTAAGCATGGATGTGATTTATTCATGGGAACTGTCCTAAAGACTTTAGATGACTTAGATTGCTGGTAGACATAAGCACTTTTGATAGCTTGAAGTGTTCTGTATTGAATAAAGTAGAGGTTGTAAGGGAATTATTTTTTCAGGTATTGATAATTGCTTATCTGCCTTCTAAGGGAACAAAGTGCCACATGGCTAGAACAAAAAACTGCTGCTTGTTTTGGAGAATGTAGAGAACTTCATGGTAAAGTTACAGTCTGAATTGTTTGCTATGCAAACTGCCAAATAAGTCCTGTTTTGTTCCATTGTTTCAATTAAATTCTTGGCTTGATAGCTAAAAAAACCACCAAAACCCCCCACCCCAACACCAAACCTGAAATTCTCTAGCTACCTTTAATCCAATGTTATATTTTATTATTATTACAGTAAGAAAATGGATGAATCTCAAAAAACTAAGATGTTTAGGAGTTCCAGTGTTTTGGGGATCAGGCTTGGCTGAGTACAAGGGAAAAAGGTAATAAGATAAACTGTAATTAAGCCTCAAATTGACTGAAAATCCATTTTCAGCAAAATGGAGATACATACTTGCTATCTGATACAATCTTGCAGTCTTGTCTTGAAGGATTCCTCCCTTTTATGTATTTCCTGGTAGCTATAGATTCATGGTCATGGAGCGACTGGGGCAAGACCTTCAAAGAATCTTTGAAGACTGTGGAAAGAGATTTAAGAAGGAGACTGTTCTACAACTTGGAGCACGAATAGTATGTACACAGAGAGGGGAAATTGCTGTCTTAAACTTGCTGAATTCATCTAGAAAATTATCTTTCTCATATAGTTCCTTTAGGTAGCTGTTGAACTTTAAAATTAAAGGTGTAAATGGTATGTATTCTCTTATTTTTCACTTTTTTCCCTTTTTTTTTTTTAAATAAATTGAGTATTAAGTATAAAGTTAGAAATCAAGACCCCTTGCTGACTGGAAGTTGATGGGCTCAACCAAATTTTTTTTCTAGCTGGTTAAAACATAGACCATGCACTTCAAAATGTGTGTCTAGACTGAGATGTGCAAGCCTTTTCTCATATGCTTTAACGTGTATTGATTTATTTTTTCCAGTGTCTGAAGGGTATTGTATTAAACATGCATATTAGTCAAAGTTCACGATGGGTGCCCAAATGCAAAATTATCAGGGTGCTTGCTGAATGCACTGACTCTACAGGCCAAGATTAGGCTAGTTTGCAAATACCAGTTTTATTTTCAAGTATGGGTAGGCTGGCATACTAACCGGAAGATTTTATATGTGTTTCTTTGTAATGCCATTTGTGTTGTGAAAGTCTCGTGTTACTGAACAGAGGTGCACAGCAAATGGAGTAGAGGCAATGGTCAAAGGTTGCAAGAAGAGGAACTCCAACTAAATATCAAGGGAAGGTTTTCTCGGGGAGAATGTCTTGGCACTAGAACATGCTTCCCAGAGGTTGTGAAATGTCTATCCTTTGGACTTTGAAAATTTCACTATTCCATCTCTTGTACAACCTGATCTAACTTTCATTAATCCTTGAAGGCAGGGGCTTTAGACTGTGCACCTCCAAAGATTTTATTTTTTTTTTTAATCTAAATAATAATAAAAGTGAAGGGCTCATGTAGTTACATAATTGCTACACTTGTAACACTCTTTGTACCCTCCAAAAGCCAGGAATACATTGTGTGATTGTCCTTTGTGTGAGTTGCCTGGTGCAAAGGTGGTTTTTGTAACAGCTATAGCTGTCTACCTCAGTAAGGTGCTGAAGAAGTATGGTGATGAGGGAGGTTGTGACATGAAAAGCAGGTCACGCAGTAGTTGGCAAGATCAAATATATTATAAACCTTCAGGGCTGATTGAATATGTTCATTTTATGAGTTTGGTGTTCTCAACAGTTCCTCCAGTGCTTTTAAAGTACTCATTTCATTCTTGTTTCATGAGCTCAGAAGCTTGTAGTCATAGGTAGCTGCACAGGGATACTCACAGCAAGTATGGCTTGTTTATGATTTACCATCTGCTGTGTTCCTGGTGGGATCAGACCCTGTGGACAGAGTGGGTGGTCCTTGGGCTCTAACTCAGAACCAATTTGTCAGCTCAGTCTGTGTAGCTCTTGATTTCACTGTTTAAGTGAGAAAGATTTGGCGATCGGGTTAGGGGCAGGGTGGAGATGATGATGATGATGTTTTCTGTTCTAAATCCTTTCCTAGTTGGATACTTTGGAATTCATACATGAAAATGAGTATGTTCATGCTGACATTAAAGCAGCAAATCTACTTTTGGGCTACACCAACCCACATGAGGTAAGCATGCTTACTTATCTACGCTGTTACTCTAGTGTGCCTATAACTGTTCAATAGCTTTATATATATATTCTGTGTTTACAATTCACATATTAATGAGGTTTATGCATGAACATTTATGTCCTCTCACAGCAAATCTGAGAGTGGCTCTGTGGAGCTTAAGGTTTGAGAAACAAAGCAGAGTTTTGTCCTGCTTCGTCCCTTTGTGCTCTGCTTGCTAGAGTAGTGGTGTGGACAGGTTGGCTAATCAAGAGAAGTTAGAGGACCTAATATGCTGTTCCAGTTTATGCCAGTTTATTACTAGAGTTTAAGGATGTGGCCCATTGTTTCTGCATTCTTGGAAAGTTCTAGCTTTCTAATGTTGTCATGAATGGCATTTCCCTGCCGCTAAGTCTTATGTCCTGCTTACTATAGTGGATTATAGCAGATGAGTAGGATTAAGGTTGCTTCTCTCTAACAGTAGAGCCTAAAGCTAGACTTGAAATGGAAGTGTTTCTGTGGAATATTTTGAAACAAATCTTTTCTACACTCTACATGCTCTTACATGCTCTTACAATATCTTTTTTTTTTCCCAGTTAATAAAATCTAAGCACGTTTTTTTCTTGGAGAAAATATTGTTTAGGAAAAAAGGACATCTCTAACTTTGCCTAAATATAATTAGCTGTAAGCAAGGCTTCTCCTTTTCTTTAATTTTTTGGTTTTCTAGTGCAGTGATGAAGAAACAGATCTTGCAAAACAGCTCGCTGCTGTTGGAGGTTGAACCATTGAACTATATCTGGTTTTTTTAAGTTTCAAGATAAATGGTTAATTCAAATTTAACTTTTCAGCTTTGCAAAACACATAGTTTGAAAACTATCATGACTGTTTAAAACAGCCCTTTTTTTAAAGAGTGGTAGCAGCCAGTACATAATCTCAGTTTATGGTGTTTACCAGCCTGCTGAATCCAAGGAAGGAGGCTATTTAGAGGCAAAACGATCTGCTACCCATTCCCATTAACATAACTCAAATGACTCTTTTTTTGTCTTGGCTATTGTGTATTTTTTATGACAGCATGATATGCTGCTGTTTTTCACATTGAAATGATTTTTTGGAAGTGTCCATTTACAGTAATCATAAAATTTTAAGACATGTAGCTGACTTTGATTAGCTGCTTTTGAATTAGCTGGTTTGTGGGGTGATATTCTGATTTGTTTCTCATGTTTGAGGACTGGGCTACTAGTATCTTGTTTTCATGAATAGTAAATTCATTGACAGATTAAAATAAGGTACTTGTGAGTTACTGGACAGAAGCTTTAGGTGGAAATATAACTTCACATATTTCTTAAAATAAATCCATAGATACTCCAATTTAAGCAGCTTCTAACTTGTTGTGTACAAAGTGCATCTTACTTCCAAGTCATTGTGCAGAATTTAGTTTCAGAAAAATTGCTTTTCAGCTGAAATATTTCTATACAATATTTTTAAAAATTCACATTCTAATTCAGAAGAGCTAACAGGGAGTTTGTAATATCTGCTTGCATTTGTAAGGTGTGAGTTGAACTTTAATTGCTGTATGCTTAAGAAAACTTAGAGCTGGTCAGATATTATTCAGATAAACTTCTTTGTTATGGGTCTCAGAAAATCTGCAAGTGGCCACAGGTCTGCTGGTTTCACCAAAGCTATGATAACTCTGCCATACTAGTCTAGAGCCATGTAGGCAGTGATGATTATGTCTAAATGTATGTTAAGTTAACATGTACTATATCTAGCTTACAGCAGGGCAGATGTCTGAATGGGACTTTTTCTGGTAAAAAAAAAGAAATATTTCCCAGACATAACATAACATTTAGAAACATTTGTGCTCTGTGGCTAGCAGGGCATAAAAAGAAGGAATAATTTCATCAAAACCACAGCTAAAACTTTCAAATTGGCAAATCTACATATGTTACATACTTGAATATCTTTCCTCTGAAATTCTTGACTCTGTGCTGTCTGCCCCCATCCTTCAGGAAATGTCCTTTACCTGAGTTAGGAGCAGTACTAGACAATATCCTTACACAGATTCAGGTATTGAGAACTGTGCATGTGCACTTGCACAGATGATTTTGTATTTGTTCTGTCCTGGCTATTTGCATGTGCCATTCATTTGCATGTAATTTTGCCATGAAAGTTACTTCTTCCTGTTCCAAACGTGTCCAGTTCCTATGTCAGACCTCATGATGTTGTGACAGCCTTTTTACAAGTCAAGCTGTCTTTATAACATGCTGGTGAGCTGAATGTATTATGTATTTTATGAGAACAGTATTTTGGGAAGCTCTGTGGAGCATTGCCACTGACTATATAAGACAACAATATGGAATATCCTGTCCTGTATCCTCTAAACTGTTGTTGAAGATGCTGTATTTTAATTAGGCAATTTTGACTAACCATAGACACTTCAGATAAAACCTCAGATGCTGTTATTGCTACCAAATGCCTGTGAAGTGTTTTGTCCAGCCTTCTTTCACTGTTAAAATGGGGGATAGCTAGATTGCCTTGGGCTTTTTTTTGTTTTTAAAAAAACCCCAAACCGCAATGGAACTGGGAGGTGATGTGATCAAACTAATCTCATAAATAGGGAGTGAGAGCATGTAGCCAGTGGCAAACTGAAACTCAGGAATACAAGCTGAGACACCTGTAGCTCCACTGGGAGCTGGTGTAATAAAGCTGTCTGGTCTAACTATCTCTGTTGTGAGTTTTGGTTAAGAGTTTTATGCTAGTAGGGTCTTGTTCTTTAGCGTTTAGGATTTAAAGAGAAAATTGAGGTGTTCTTTAATTCTAGAAATTTGGGTTTGAAAGAAACCCATATCTAATATCTAAAAATAAAACGTACATATTTAAAATGTATTTCCCTATGCTTTTTTGGTGAAGAGGTAGAAATTTCTGTTAAAAAAAGAAGCAGCATGTGTACCTTTATACTCAACTTTGTCATTTAGTGGCTGTTCATGTGTATTATTATGTGTGATTTTGCCAATGAATTCCTGCAGTTCCAAAAAGGATCATTTTTCTGTGTCACGCTTTGTGCTGCCATGCTCTCTTCTGTAAATTAACCTGGTAAATTTACACCACAGCCAATAAATATCCTAGTCCCCTTTTTGAAAAAACATGTAAAATCCATACTGCTGTCCCCTACCTTCCTTGGCAAGGCAGAGAAACAAATAAAGTAAAGGTCCTGTCACTCTGTGACCTCCAAATGATGTTTAGAAATGGTTAGAAGATCAGAATCAACTGACCTCAAAGAGCAGCTTGCTGCAGATCTATTCAATAGAAGGGAGCGAGGCCATTCAGTGAGTTACAGGTCAAAAGATCAATTCTCTAGTCAATATGTTTCTGAACATGGACCCGGCACAATGACTGACAGAATAGGAGTGATGTACTGAGGGAAGTACACAGCCCATGAATCTTGGAGAGGCCTGAAAGAAAACTTGATCAGACCTATAAATTACAGAACAAGTGAAGCACTGTCTCAGTATCGCAGTGAGTTAAAGATAATTTGGTGCATAGTAGGAACAGTTTGTATGATAAAGCAGAATAAGCCTTATTGATACAGACTCTAAAAAGAGAAATTCAAATCCATTAAACTAAATTAAATGGTGAACCTATTAAAAGGGACAAGCAGTCACCAGATGAGAGCTTAAAATTGGAGTTTTTAAGAAATGAAATAAGGTTTGGAAGAATGCCTCTTCAAAATAATTACCTGGTAACATTCTCATTTCTTCCCCCCATAGAACATGTGGGCAGACATGCTGCAGTGTTGCAGATTCAAGGCTGTACCAAAAGCTGCCTATTTGGATTTTGAAGCTGTGAATTTTAATTACATTTGCATCTCAGTTCTGATTTTTGATTTTAAGTGTTTCTTAGACAATATAGTTGCAGTGTAAAATTCTCAGACTTGATTTTTGTAGCTAGCCATAACTGAAAATGGAAAAAAAAACCAAATCAAATTGTTTCACAATGATAACATTTAAAACCAGCTTTTAGTGAACTAACATAGCTGATGCAGAGCTCATGGATTGATCAAATGGGAAAAAGAGGCATGAAAACAATTCCAACTTGAAGCCATTTTTCATTGTGAAATGAGTCATTGTAATTCTTCCTCTTTAGTTCAGTATGACAGATTTGCTAAGGAGGAGATGAATTTAGAAAAATGAAAGACTTTTCTGTTCTTCACCTGTTTTTTAGCAAGGATACAGCATGCAGAGATTCCATACAGAAACAGTTGAGTTTTAATTCATGGACGTTGGCTACACCCCTAATCCTAAAGTGTGTCTTCACAAGCAAATCTCCTTAATTTCCTTTCATCAGTCCTACTTTTGCATTTGGACAAAACTGTTCATTTTCTTTAATTTCTTTTTGTAGTAGTGGTCCAGATGTCTTCGAGTTCAGTTGATTCCAGCATCAGGACTTGCCACTGTCAGGTCGCAGAAGATTTCTTCCCCTCTCTCCTTTCTTTAACCTGCTTTGTGAAAGATGCTGTTTCTGTCACGAACAATGTACGCAGCCTCCCTGTCCCAAGATGGACTTTGGTTTACCTCTCATCTTCGTGTAGTGTACAGTCCAACTGAAGTTGACAACATTACAGCCATTAGCAACCTATGGGCCTCTTACCTATTGGCCTCTTATTAGTAGGTATCTACTTAATTATTTACAGCACATTATGTAAGCCTAGAAAACTTACAAAGAAAATCCCTGTACTGTTATCCTTTCACTGATAAATCTCCTGCTATGTGTACTTCAAGATAAAGAGAATAGCATGAGAATCCAAAGTGCCAGGCTTAAGACTACCCAGATAGGTGCAGTTGTGTATCATAATGTATGCAAGTTGTAAGAATTCTGTAAGTTTAGCACATATTTAGCGCTTTGGATATAAAGCACTGTGAGGGAGTCATGCACAGAAAGGACAAGAGGGCTGCTGAATCTATGGCTGATTGCTTCTGCACAGAAATAATTATTTGTGCCTGTGTGGTTGTTCGCTTGAAATAAGATGGGCACGTTCATGTTTGCATGAAATTAAGTGCAAAGACTTTAGAAATCTGGCTCCTAATCTATAACAAAATCTATTAATAACAGACCATGCTAAGCACTGCAGAGTCTAGTGCAGACTCTGTGTTAAAAAAAGAGAAAGTTGAAAAAAACCAACAGTTAAAAATAAGCAAGTGCAGGGGAAGGCGTGTACATTGCAACACAGTTAAACCCAGCTGTTCTAGGCTTATGTCACTGTTGCACCTTCATCATCTATGTTACCTTTTCTTGTTTCAAGTGTCTTGTTTATTTTAGTCTGCATATGTTTTGTTCTCTTTGTTCTTATTTCTTCTGTTGTTCTAAAAAAAGCATGCAGATAAAAATATTTATGCTATCAAAACACACACTAACATTGACAGTTTTTCTCAATATTCTTTAATACTCATCTTCTTTTGCTCCTCCCTATATTTTTAAACACCCCCTACCCTCCCTCCCCCCAGACCCAGCAAACTACCAATTCATTTACTACCTGTACCCACCATGCTCTGAACAAACTTGGAAGGACACGTTGTGTTACATTATCAAAAAATGACAACCAGCTATAAAGAACTATATATCTTTTTAATGATGAAAGGGTTATAATGAGAATTGATGAAATGAAATTAATGGTAATTTAAAATAATGTAGTCATTCTGATAATGGTTGTGGCAAGGTTGTAACAGTGCATTGCTGGCTTTGTACAAGCTGAAGGGGATGGAATTTTGTTGGTGGCTAAGAAGCTTTGCCTTTGGAGGCTGGTCTTGGTTGCATGTTTGTGGAAAAAATCTGGTGTGAAAGTTGTGGAAGTGATAAATAGCTCAGCTGGAAGTAAGCTGAACAGTGACACTTGTGACCAACTTCTGGAGCAAACTGTGGTGCATGAATGTGAATGACTTTTAAGAAGTGATTGCTTCTTGGTTTCCAGGTCTTGCCGCTGTCAGTCAAGGCAGGATAACCTGAAGCTACTTCTCACTTTTAGAGGAATTTTTCAGTATAGATTTCAAACTGCCCCGCTGATGCTACTGAAGGTATTTTAAGCAAATCTGTTGCTTAGAAATGGATTCAGAGCACACAGTTATTGTAACTTATCTGTAAGATAACTGGTAACTTTTTTTACATAGTTCATGTTTGAGTAGCAAATACTTGTGGCTACTTTCTAGCCCCCTGTTTTAGTTTGAAAGACCAGCAGCCTTGGTGGTATCTTACGGGAGTCTCTCTCGCATAAGCTGGTCTTCCCAGCCCAGACAGAACTGGAGAGCTGGCAGAGATGGTTTTCTTGTATTTATTTTTTTCAAACAGTTAAAAATCTCATTTTAATGTAAAGCATAGCCTGAATTTTTAGTAGTTGAAATCTTCTCTGTATTTAATCTTTTGTCTGTTCAACTCCAGAAATCTATAGTCAAGTAAAATCCAAGAAGTACCACTTTGTCTGGGAAGAATACACCTTCTAGCCTAGTCCCTCTCCATCTCAGCCCACAAAGGATGCAGAAGACTCAGAAAACTTGATATTAGGGTAGTTTAAATTAGTTCTCTCACACCAACTGTGGGCTCAATTAGGACAGGTACCAGAGCATCAGGAATACGCTGGAGAACAGATACAGGAGAAAATCAAATCGGTCAACCCAACAAAGTTTATGCCTTGTCCCAGATTTTCTGAATGTGCCTACGGTCCTTAATCTCGTATCACAGTTTGTATAGTCTGTCAGGTGAAAAACATCATCAGTAATCTTAAAAGCCATCACCCTGCAGGAAGTGAGCACTGCATCCCAGCTTACACGCTCCAAATAAGCACAGATCCTGCAGCAGAAACAGTAAAACCAAGAGACCAACCATCCCAGGATTTGAAACTGCCTGGAGCACAAACAGGAATCAGTAGTTCAACAGAATGTGCTACAAAATAACACGTTAAGCTTTCTTGAGGGTTTTTTGTTTATTTGTTTTTTCTTCCACTAGGAGTGACATAATTAAATTAAAAGTGAGTGTCAGAAGAGTTTAAAATAAACTTTGAAGGTATATACTGTTTTTAGTTAGAGGAAACAAAACCAAGTTTCAAATATTTTTTTTTTCTTTATAAGTGGAAAGGCTCTCTTTGTGCCTTCAGATGGTTTAGCTTTTGCCCCAGAGATCAGTTTCACTGGCAATATAATAGTCTGCAGCATTTTATTTTTTTTATTTTTAAACAAAACTACTATACTTGTGTATTTATATAAAAAAAAGCAATTACCTAATGTGAGAACTGGTCAATGTAAGGAGCAAAGGCCAGGTGGGAGTGTGAAAATGACAGTGAGAAAATAACCTATGGGATATTGTGGGGTGGACAGATTGTGATTAAATTCCAGCTGCTTTCAACAAGTTACTGCTTGTCAGTTGTGCTGCAGTAATTGACCATGTGCATGTATTAAGTCCACTCCTGTTGGAGGGTTGAACATGTTAATCTGAACTTCATAGAATGGATTTGTGACTTTAATCTAAACTATGTGAGTGGCAGAATTGCCATGGATGCAGCACTGCATGCACTATGCCTACAGAGAAATAGAGGCATAGGAGCCAGATGGCATCTTTGGGTTTGTCTTGACAGGCAGCAGAAGAACACAAAGTAAAATTCAGCTCTCCTGAGCTGTTCTGTTTTCAGCTTCAAATACCAGAAAAGTGAGCAAGACTAAGTTTAAAAGCAGTCAATACTTTCACAGTTAAGTCCTAAGAACATGCAAGTGCATCTCCCAGATATGTCATTCAGAATTGTGGGGCTTCATCCCTCTGGTTATTTAGGTAGCTTTTGTGAAGCATCTTATGGGGGGTTAAAAATCAGGAGTGATTTACTAAGATCTCTTTCTGTGTTGGTGGACAGGCTAACTTGTTTTGCTGTTTTATCTCACACTTTAAATAATTGTTGCCAGTTTGAAGTTACTGACAGTGACATTGAAAAAGATGACACTACAGTTAGGCCCTGACCTGTTGTCATGTTCCCTGTTGTTGCTGGAGCCCTGTGTCTGGTCCAGCTAGAGGATGCTGCTGCCCCTTGCTTACTCTGTGGGTTATAAGTTGCACTGCTGCTATGAAACAGTATGGTCTCAGCTGCTGGAAAATTTGAACAGGGGTGGATATGTGCCTGTTTTAAGTACAGAGAGGAAGGGGTCCCATAAGCAATGTGATGATACATAAAAGACACATTGCAGTGTATTGTGTCTAGATGCCCACCTGGAGAGGAGAGAGCTTAGGAACAAAATAAAAAGACTGAAATTCTGCTCGACTCTGAAATAAGATAAGAGTACAGTACTGGAAGGATTTAAATGGGGAGGGCAGCTGTTATAGCCCCCAGTTGTACATATTTTATCCTGAGGCACCATTTGGTTTAATAAAATTTAGATCTAAGGCTGTCCTTAACCTATCAGTTTCTTAAGACTTAATTATAAAGGTTATACTTTCAAAGGACAAAAGCATTATTCATTTGTCTGTTCATGTCTTCCAGGTTTATCTTGCAGATTATGGACTTTCCTACAGATATTGTCCCAATGGGAACCACAAACAGTATCAGGAAAATCCTAGGAATGGCCATAATGGGACAATAGAGTTTACCAGCTTAGATGCTCACAAGGGAGTAGGTAGGTTTCTTTTTTTTATTTCAGAGGAGTGATTACAGAATGAGTAATCAGGCTGTGTGAGCTGATGTATACAATAGAAGTAGTCTTGGGGATTGCTCAGGGTTGATCAGACCCGTGTGTGATGACCTCTTCTTGTACCTGGGAACACTTCTCCAGGGCTGGTGGGGAAGGGGAGGGGGAGTGGGAGCAGCATGATTAAAATGGAAAGGCTGCTGCATGTACAATACTGGAAGGTGGTCTGAGATACCCTAAGAAGAGCTTGCCATTAAACTTAATTGGTTCATGTTGGGAGTACTGGTTTGTGTTTGCTCTACTCTGTAGAGGCTGAGGCAATATTTGCTAATGTTGCATTACCGAGGAAAAATGTTTTGAGTCTGCACTGTCCTTTAGGGAGAGCTGTGTCTGAGTGTCACCATCTGTGTTATGAGAGGATATTTCAAGATGACATTCCTTCTGCAAGGAGAAAAACCTTTTTTGAAGCCATAAAGTGTTAACTTTTTGAAATCTTTTTCCAGTAGCCTTTCATATATCTTACTTATTTAAACTCACTTTGATGGTATTGGAAACACATTTGCAGGTAAATTACATACATAGTCCTTTTATTGGATATTGATTGTACTGCCTTGCATTCCAAGGCAGACTTAATTCAACAATTCCCTAATTAGTTAAAGTCATAACCTATGTCTTGTATTCATTTACCATTAATTAAACCTTAGCTGTTTATTACACCGCAGTCCAAATCCAATAGCAGACCCATAGAGCCATGGAAAAGGGAATGGGAGGTCAATATCGAAAATATATGGTGCAAAGTCCCACTGATGGCTGCATTGTTCACAATCAATATGGTCAATGCAACACAACTTTCTTAGTTGCTATGTCAGCAAGACAAAAAGTCAATTCTAATGTTATGCTAGTGAAAAAATGGTGATTATTGAAAAACTTTGACTCTTGCTACAAAACAGTGTTTTTTGTTAACTTTTCTTTCCCCTGTTCCTCCCCACACCCCTAAGATCACCTATAAGAAAAGGAATGGTTTGCTGCTGCCAGCTTTACTGGGATCACGGTGTCACAAGCGATAACTGTAGAAATTTGTGCTTGTTAATAGCTGCTGAACTGTTACCTTAAACTAATACTTTCTAACGAGTTTTAGTTGGCACAAACAACTGTATATTATTGCTTTTTCTATTAAAAGGACCATTGACCATGTAATGTAGAGGGTCTTGATAATTTGCCGGCGCTGTTAAAACCTGCAATCGTTTAACTCTGGTCATTAGGAAAAATGAAATAAGACTGTCAAGTATTTGCTGCTAAGACAATTACACGACTTCACCTACTAGGAGATATTTTGTGGTGAAGAGAGCACCCATTTCAGACTCTTCTAGTCCTTCCAAGTGCGTTTTCTGGAAATGTGACTCAGGTTGTTTTTCCTGGTGGTGTGAGCAATGTGGACACATACTGGTGTTTGATGTGGATGCTGTTTGAAGAATAGATGGTATTTAAAGTATTTGGGATTTGGCAGTTGCATAGTTATAGCAACTGGCTTGTCTAGTGGATGAGTGTCTGGATGGACATGTCATTACGGGACAGATAATTCCTTTTATTTGAAAGAATGGGCAAATTTTAGACTTGGGCAGCAAAGGGTGTGCGCCTGCAAGGGTGAGTTAACTTGTGTTTTGCAATCTGTGGGTTAGATTACCCCCTCAAATAGCTAAAGCCACGATGAAATTGGTGAAAAGCAGAGGATTCCAGAAAACAAAATATTCAGGAAGATAGCTTGTGGGAGTTTACCCCCATCTTGCACTTGAAAATGTTTTGCTTGTTAATAGTTGCAAATAGAAAATCCATAGATTTTTCTGATGCTCCTGCCAGAAAAGCCTGCAGAGCATGATGTGATATGTTGGTATGTTGCAGAGAATCCAAACTATTCACACTGAATGCTGCAGCTCTGACCTTGTAACAGCCTGAATCCATTAAGGTCAAATTACTAGTTTCCCATTTGCAGCAGGTCTCTCAACATCTCAGGGAAAATATGCATCTGCAGTGACTTCTGTCAGAGGCTGCACAGGTCCAGATGGCAGAATGCAGCTGCTGGTTCCTCTTCTCTCATGTCTTGATGTGTGGCTTGGAGCAAAGGGCTGCTTTGCTCAACAATCTCCCGTGCTCCCAACTCATGATTGAGTCTCAGAGCAGTCTCATGTACCAAGTGAGGTGGGGTGCTCCTCTGAAAAGTGTTTAAAGACTGTTTTGCTGTTGGCAAATCAAAGCTGTACAGGCAGCTTTCATTCTGATGTTACCCAGTTTTTCAGGGTGGAATATTTTTTTCACTGGTTCCAATTTTTGGAACTATATTGGAATATAGTTCCAATTTTTAAATGTTATTTTATATAAATGAGATCCTATCCAGAGGGCATTTGCTGAGCGTACATAGCAACATAAATATATCTCAAACCTTCTGAGTAGTACCAGTTGCTGTATTGAACTAGACAAATGGGAACATTCTGACTTGCTCTGCTTTTATTCATAAAGTACCTACCTGAAGATATACAGCGATTTGAGGTACATTCTGAAACTTAAAATTATGATTTTGTTGCTTTCAAAAGTGCCTCTTGGCAATGCTTAAAGCCGATAACCTCCTTGCATAAAGCCAACCAAATGCAACCGCTTCCCACTAATTCAGATCTACGCTGGTGTAGAGAGAGATTAACCCAGCCTATTTATTTCTCAAGATCTCCTTGGAGTTCATCAGGTGTAGAGGTTATGCAGTCCACTGAGATTCAGAAAGTTTCCAAACAGTGATCACTGCTTTGTAATGCTTTTAAGTGTACATGGTTCTTCTTTCAACCTCTGGTAAAGGCCAAGTTAGACATAGGATTCTTGTGGCTGCTGTGCTGAATCATTACTGTAGCTCGTGCCGTTGTACGCTGATGGTACTGGTGGCTTTGACTTTGTGCTGGAACTGAAGAGGAATTCCCCCTGAGCTGTGAAAGGCTGCTCTGCCTCCTGTCTCAGCTCTTCATGCTGGTTTTATCTTTGGTTTTAAACAGCTCACCTCTGCTCAGTGTGCTCGAGCCCCATGGGCTGGCTTTTCTGTGCCACAGCGCTGCCTGGGGGCTTGCAGACCTTGTTGGGTGTTTGCAGGTATCCATCCCAATGCCAGTTGCATCCCTGTCTATGTTGAGTTAGCTTTGAACCAGGTTAGGGCCCAAGCTGGACTTTGCCACAGGATCTGACCCACACTGTCAGCCCTCCTGTGTTTGGCAGAATCTCATTGCAACCAGTGTGTGGGGAGTTTAACTTAAAACTTCTTTATTTTGATGTAAATCTCATATGGCACAACTGTACTGTTTTAGCGTAGCATTTGCGTGTGTTCGTTGTATTCATTTTTAAAGACCATGCTGTATAAACAGCATTACATTTTTGTTTGTTGATTGATAATTAAAGAGAATTATATCTGCACCCAGTGTACGTTTAAAAAATTGTTACATACTTTAGTGTTAAAAAGTAATATTTGGATCAATGCCTCCTATAGATTTTCGTAGATTTTCTACTCACTGAGGCATGCAGTCAATACCTAATTTCTCTGGAGATATACTGCGCTTAACATATTGAGTTTTTTTTAAATACTCCAGTCCTGTGCATCGAGTGCGTAAGACCAGTTTTAATTTGCTATCATTGATGAACGTGAGAGTATGAACTGTCTATGCTGAATTCCCTCCAGCATATATTTGTGTTTGCCATAGATTTCAAGATAACTCTTCCTTTTAATGCTTCACAGTATCCAATAGCAGTTTTGCCATCTCTTGCACGGGGTAGAGCGCCAACTGAAATCTTTGCAGAACTCCTATCTACACCTGGAATGATAAAAGCTGCTTGAGAGGGTAATGGTGACTTCTGACAAGCTTATGGGATACATAGAGTGTCTGATGATGCTTGCCTCAATCAGGCCCACTGGTCATCACCTTTCTGTAGCTGGTGAATAAGTTTTCTCTGAGATGATTATTATTATTATTAGCTTAAATTTTCTTCATTTTAAAATTTTTTCCTTAAGCATAAATGTTTTTTTTTTTTTTTGTTTATTTTCATGCCCTGTGTGAGGGAAGGCAATTGGAGCTATGCCTGGTGCTATATATAAGCCAGTTCTTTGTGCTTCTTGCATTGGGTTATTGCAGCCTGCACTCCTTGGGGTCTGTCCGAATCCTAATACGCTGTGTTAGTACAGGGCAATGCCAGCATTGGGCTGGTTGTAGGGAAAGCTCTGCAGTTCTGATTTTCCCCACTGGGCTGACAGAACTGTTGCTGTTTGATATTAAAAACATAGCTCAACACTTGTCCATTTTTAATTTTCTTTTACATAAAGGGGTTGACTAGGGTATGTACAGGGTTCATTTTGTGAGGAAGGACGTGCAAGAATATAAACACCTATCCCTGGAAACTTATTCTTTCTGAGCCTGCATGCCTTCTAGAAACCAGAGCTCTAAATGGCTCTGGATCAACAAGTTTATTTGGTGTCTGTCCATGTATAGTTAGGAGTCAGAAGGAGCCTGTTAGGGGTATTTTTGTCAGTGAAATGAGTTATTGATTTGCTACAGTTTGGTATGTATTTCCCAAAGACTGTGTGCAGGACAAACTGTAAATCCTAAAAACAAAAGGAAAATATAACCGGTCTTGTGAAAAATGGATTGAACTTTGCAGTGTGAAATAAATAAAATGGTTGGATTAGAAATGTGTGTCCAGCAGAAGAGGGAGCAGGAGGTCATGGTAAATGAAAGAAGGGTTGGGCTTTAGCAAGGAGAAGATTGAGTAGGTTCCTATAACCACCTCTGTAAGTTTATTCTGTCCTGACAAGAATGTCCAGAAGCAGCAAAAATAAGATGATGAGCATCGTAATTTTCCACCACAACTGGCAAGCGTGGCTGAGAATTGGGGGCTTTGGCTTCTCATTCTCTGCAGCAGGAATTCAAAAAATTAGTGAACCTCATAGCTGCTTGTCAGCCCTTTACCTTTGTAATTTATATTTTTTCTTCCACTATGGAGAGATACATAATATATTTTCTTCTCAGGGTGAATTGCTTCAGTTATGTTATTCTCAGCTAAGCCTCCGTGCCTTCATGTAGGGTATGTATGTTTGTAGTGTATATAAAACTTCTTTAAGGCCTGACTCTGATTTCATTGATGTGATTGTTAATTCATTAACTTCAGTGGAGTCATTCTGGTGATTTATTTTGGCAGGAGTAAGGACAGAATCAGGCTTTCAAGCTTAAAATAAAAATTAAACCATAAAAATATTGTGAAATAAATATATTGCCAACATGTTCCCATTAAATAATATTTATTATGAGGCTAAAATAACAATAATAACCCCCCCTGGTTAATAGAAAAGTGAAAATCTAGGATCTATTAAAAAAGAAAGAAAAAAGCCCAACAAGATTTTAGTGTATAGAGAAGTAGGAGAATTTGATTCAAATAAGAACTGTTCTGGATGTACTTTTCTAATAGTGACAAGGTATCAAGCAGAATTGTTTTATTTTTACATTCAAAGTGACATTTATTGTCACATTTAAAGTGAAGCTGGACCAACTTCTCTCAGCTGATGTTTATCAAGAATACCTGTAATCTCCAATTATATTAGCAGATTTATTTTTTCAAGTAAGCATGTAGTTGCTTTACTTGGGTTTAAAAAATAATTATTCCATTGTTCATAAATATTAATTCATGAAAGATTTAGTTGAATAATTTTTAAATAAGGATCTCAATGATTTAAAAACTTGAGGAAGTTAGCATCTCTAACACCAAGCTGACAAAGCAGCAGAGAGAGAATAAGCTAGGGCAGACAAATAATCAAACATTGACATTTTCATGTGGTTTTATGAAAAACATATGTAAATGTCTTTATGTAGTGACACTTGTGGTGACCTGGGAGATAAAGTGGTGTGGAAATTTACCATCTCCCTGTAAAACATTTCCCATTTTATTTATTTTTTTAAGTGATGTATGACTTAGTTACTACTGTGGCTTTTAGGAAGGTATTAGTAAAGTCGTATTTATGCACATCTCCCTACTAGTGATGGCTTTACCCCAGTGTTAGTCAGGAAATGGCTGTAAGAGCTGCATGTGAGTGAGAAGGTAATTAGTCACCGCCAAACTGTTAACTGTGAAGTAAACTTTATCATCTGGGGACTGTTTTATCAGAAAACGAGTTATCTTTGGTTAGCTTCTGAAATCTAATTGACTTAGCATTATTTACAGATACATGTCAATTAGTCTCTCAGTGAAAAAAATTGGACCATTGTAATTTTGACAGTTTTTCTCAAAAGTTGGCTTCCTGGAGCCTGTCTTACACAAGCAGGTGCCAGAAAAGCGTTGTGTGAAAATTAGAGGATCTGCAATCAAAAATGCTGTTTTATATGGTTATAGTCTGGAATTGCCATGATGGAAAAAGGACTTGTGAACACATGTGTATGAATGGAATTGTTCCACAGTTAACAGGAGATTTATGGTTGAAGAAATCACTACAGAACAGCAAGTGGTAGAGATTGTGTTTTTATTTTAATACAAGAGCCAAGTCTTGCATTAGGATGTTGCTGAATCTAGTGCAGAAAATAAACGACTCCCAAGGGATAGCGTAGCGTTCTGTTAGATTGAAGGGCCTTTAATAATCCTGTAGTCTAATAGCAGTTAAAATAGGGAATGTATAAGAACTAATCTTCTGCTTTTACAATAATGTGTGTATGGTAACAAGAAACAGTTATGATGTGTTGGCACCGTAGCTTTTAGCAGATGACTTCTTAAATTAAAAGATAAGTTTGCTGAGTGACTTTCTGGAATCTATTTAATGAAGACCCATAAAATATGATATCTGTTTACAGCTGGATTAACAGCACTACGCTCAACTACTAGTCTTTACACTAGACAAGAAGTACTGAGCAAATTTGAAATCATCTTTTGTTCCTGGAAAGTGCAAATTCTTTTTGGAAAAGCATAAATTTAACTTCTACATCTGTCTGTCTTTAATCACGATGAACAGTTTCTGCTTTTGCAGATTGCACGTGGTGTTGGCTTGCAAACTATAGGCTGCAAGTCAAATGTGTACAAAGAAATATTGCAGCAATCCTGCTGCTTCAGTTTGTTCAAGTTGGTTCCTTCTGTATAGCAGCAAGAAGCAGCAATTCTGTTGGTATTATATTTTTTTGTTTAATTTCTCTCGGAAAAGTCAATTTATAGATCTATAGATTAACTTCTGTTACCTGTTTTTCTGCATAGATGATGTTTGCGGATGGGGTTAAGTTTGGATTGAATTATATCTGCTGTGTTTGTATTCTGCAGTTACTCTATCTGTTTGGGGTATGCTGGGTGAGAGTAAATTGTTCCTGAAATAACTTGCTTTTCAGAAGTAGTATTTTACACAGGGTTTACTAAACAGCAAGTGTACTTTAGCCTGCGCTATGATTCTTCAAGCAAACAGTTCGTGGTACTTGTAAGCAGACAACTCTGGTGTGTAAATGTACACTAGATGGCAGTTTTGTCATATCTTCCAAGTTGAAACAGCTCTGTAGGAGAACAGGAAAGGCCATCAGTGTTTAGTCTGCACTCACAGGGTCCCTGCATGACCAATGTGGACCCCATGGACTTCCTGGAACATGTGTTAGCAATTTAGCAGCAGACATTTATTTCTTTGTTTTACTGCTTGGCTCTTTGAGAAAGTGTTGGTACTCCGTTATGGGCTGTCTGGATCATGTCAGAGGCCATGGGGATCAAGTCCATGTGACAGGCCAGACTGAGGAAGGATGAAGTTGGAGGAGGTGAGGAAGCTGACCCTTACTTCAACAGTAACAAGTCACTGCCTGTCTGTGGACTGTGGCCAAAAGCTGGGGCGGTTTAGGTCTAATACAGCTGAATAAACAAAACACTTTGCCCATTTGGCTTTTTCATATTTCATCAACACTAGTTCAATCAAAGTCTTTTCTATTTCCTAAGAGGAGGTTCTTATTCTTCATCTTTTTTTCCTCTCCCCCTCCATTTTAGCCCCATCCAGACGAGGTGACCTTGAAATCCTTGGCTACTGCATGCTGCAATGGTTATGTGGGAAGCTGCCCTGGGAACAGAACCTCAAGGACCCTGTAGCTGTCCAGGCTGCAAAAACAAGGTAAAAATAAAACAACACACACATGTACACGTGTATTGCTGTGTAGCATCCTTGTTGTGTAACAAAACAGATCTGAGAGACACAGCTTTGCATCCTGTAGAAGAGTAGCTTCTGAGAAAACTAAAACTTGATCAGGAGACATGTTAGAAGCAGTTAAAAATGTGAACTCAATGTCTGTATATATGCCTTTTTCCACATACTTATATATTTACTGCTGTGGAGAGGTGATACGTTCAAGCATGCCGTACCCAGTCATTTCATCTGTTGTGCAGTTTTCCAATACTCTCTGTGAATTAGTGCAGGGTTTTTTGCACACATCAAAGGTGGATCTCTGTGTCTGTTAAACTTATGGTGCTTCGTAGGGACTGCAGTACAAACCCCTCTTGGAAGTCTTTTCACACGTGCATTCAATTTGTTTAACTTTCTATATGTTGCTATTTTTCAGATGTTTTAGTGTAGGTTTTTTAACGTTATCTAAGCCCACTGCTGTTACAAACAATTGAATACCAAAATACTAAAGAACTTGATTAAAATCTTCCCTTTTTCCCAGCATGACTCATTTAGAGCTTACTAAAGCAACGGAGTGTATTAGTGTTTTCTTTTTTCTGCTTTCACAGTTGGGACTTGAGAGAGTTAATTGCATGTGGTACAGTGTAGCCTGTAGAAGGCTCTACAGAAGAGTAGCTACCCATAAATGTAACATCACAATTGGAGAAGGCAGCAAACTTTTAAGTAGGGCAAGTCACAACAGAGGTACACAATAGGGATAGCTGATCCACAGAAATCAATCTGCAAATTCAGTGTGGCATCGGCTCTCAACAGAGAAAAAGGTTAGCCTGCAGACTGTGGATAATACAGATTGCATCTGTAAATGTTGACATCGTATGTTATGTTTAATATTTCTCCTTTAGAAGTTCTGATCATTACACAACCCCCTGCAAGGTAACACTTATACAATTCAATGTTAAATCAATTTAATCAATCAAGCTGCTCTCCTAATTCTTTCCTTGCTGTTAACCCTTCAGTTACTTGCGCTCTCAGGATGCCAAGCAAACAGATGCTTAGAGAAAGTGCACAGAAAATGGTACAAGTTCAATTTATCAGAAATATCTTTTTAGTCTAATAAATGATGTTTCTGCTGTTAGGTAACTTGCCCAGCTCATTCCTATTTGTTTATCTTAATTTTCAGTGCCTATACTGTTTTCAAGGGCCAAAAAGAGACACACACATATATATATATGCACATATCCAGTTGCTTATAAGTTAATCAGTACATTAAGCAGCACAATTGAATAACTTGTAAGCGTGTTGGTCCTTTGCTGCAGAGTCTGTGTGATGGTGAGGATGAAGGGGCTGGGCCTGTAAGGCAGTTGAAAGGCAGGAGCCTGTGCAGGACCTCAAACTCTGTCGTCATCCTCTCATCCCTTCACTACAACTTGTTAGTCTGTCGTACCAGTAATGCTGGAGTGGTTAGACAACGGTGCCAAAGCTTTGGGCATTGGTAAGGGGATATTTAAGAATGGTATGTGAGTTTAGAAATGTTTGTGCTGTAATCAGAGCAGAGGCTTCATTTGAATTGGAATTTAAACTCGATTCCAGGAAAGTGTTTAAAAGATTTATTTCCCCGAAATTGAAACCCTTATTTCTGATACTAAGCAGGTTACTGAATGGAAGGTTATTAGCCCATATACCCCAACTTTATGTGTTTGAGAATACTTGTTACTTATTTGTGGAGCTTTATGGCTCCTTTAAACAAACAAAAAAGGGATCCCTTGACAGTATTAACAGCCAGACTGAACTAAGAGATTTCACTTAGGGCAAGGGAGCCTGTGCAGCTGCCGGTTCCTACAGGTGTTCGGGGATCATCCCAGTTTGTGCCTGCACAAAGATGAGAACGGGTGTTACTTCTTCTGTTTTTAGGGTACAATTGATTCTGAGGTCCAGTGTCCTTCACTGTTTCTGTTCTGGATAGACAGAAAGCACATCTGTTGCCCTGCCCTTCAGTTCCTGGAGTGCCTCGGTTAAGGTCGTTTAACCTCCCTCTCCCCTTTTGTCCCTGCCGTGCCTGCTTCTAATTTTGAGCCATCACCCAGCTGCCTGTGAGCTACATGGCTGAGAGAACCTGAAGCTACGTGACTAGTAGGCAGACCAGAATTGTTTCTTAAATTCCAAAATACAAATATTAATCATTAGGCTGAAATTGGAACAAGAAATTTCAGCTCAAAGAATTTTTCTTCTTTCTAAAAAGCCTAAAACATCTCCAAAGAAAAAACTTGACGTTGAAGTGCAGTCTTAGCTGTAAACCTGGTCTTGCTGAAATCAGCAGTCTCCAAAGAGTTAAAAACATAACTGGTAAGAGGAGATTTTGTTTTAAAAGCAGTCCTGTGAACCATTAGCTACCCCGGAGGTCCACTCCCTTTGGAATTGAGTCTTGCTGTCTTCCTAAATCCCAAATGAAGAATCACCTGCTCCGAAACCCCATTAAATTGTTGCACTCATGTTATTTCAGGCTTATGGACGAGCTCCCAGATTCAGTGATGAAATGGGATTCTTCTGGAAGCAGATGCAGTAAGTGAGCTTGTACCATGTTCCATAGATGTCTTTAGTCTGTTACAAAAAATACTTCAGTGTCTGGTGAAAGCAGTACAAATGTGTAACACAAATTTAACAGTTTAAATTGAAGCCATTGTTAAATGTAATTGCTAAGTTTTGCACCTTAAAGTAGATGCCTTCACCAAGCCAGAGCCTATGGAGTATTACTGGGCTCTGGTCTTGGGGCAAACCATAGTGTGCAAGTGGAAGTCATGCTTGCATCAACCCATTGAAATCAAGCCCGTGTGAACCACTCTGAGACAAACATATCCAACAGAAGAATTCAGCCTGCAACATCTGTATTTAGCTGATAACACAGTAGTTATGTAATACCTGTTGTTAGATTATATGTCACACATTAATTCAGGGTGCAAGTTAATTGAACTAATATTTCTGACTGCTGTGGAGCTGAATCAGGCCCTTCATGTACAAGCTTGTTATATTTTAAGCATTTTTACCTAAAAGGCTTGTTTACTGCAAGGGCAGAAGGTAAATTTCTGGATGCTCTTGAATGCTGGTCACTGCAAGAAATGGTACTTGCTGCTTACTGATGCAGATCCTTAACACTTTTATTTCAGGAACTCTAGGGATTTGGTTTGTTGTTTGTTTGTTGTTTTATTTTCCCTGTTGCTTTCCTGCATTATCCCATAAACATATCCTGCATATCCCATAAGAAGAAGAAAGAGACATTGAGGGATAAATTTGAACCCCTGTGTGTGCTAGTATTGAAATCTTGATCAGTCTGATCTGTGGTGTATGCCACAGAGTGCATAAGGGATTTTAGCAGTGTGTAATCTGAGGTGTTAGGAAGCGGTGACTGTCTTAGAAGCAGAAGTAGCTGTTAGTATGGAAATAGTAAGCGACTGTTTACAAAAGGTTTAATGCTTAGTATTCAGTTTGTAAAAGCAAATGAGTGGCCTGTTTGTCTCGTCATCTTTTTTTTCCTTCACTGAAATACAGAAGAAAACCAGGGAAAACACCAAACTTCCTTCATAGGTCAGCATCCATTTTTGCTTTATTGATTTATTCACATATTTACATAACATTTCTGTATTTGCATTATTGGGGTGAATCATGTAGCGCAGAAAATCTGTTAATGATGTGTTTGCATATTTAGCAGACCTTTACTTCTAGGATTTTTCCCGAAGTATCTGGTGCAGTACTCCACTTTTAGGATGCACTTGGGTCTTCAACCAAAAGAAATGCTTGACACTCCCTAATATGTTTTTCCCTATAGCATTATTTCTGCCCATTCAGTGGTTTCCCTGTTTCTAGAACCACTCGGTAATGATGGCAAAATAATACTGCTGTGAGACTGGTTTAGGATGTAATCTCAAAACCAATATTTGTCCAAGAATTAGAAGTTTAAAAAAAAGTTGCTTTTTTTCCAAAGCATTTGAAGTATCCTATCCGTGCAGATTTAAATAGCATAGTGGAGAGTAGTTAATATTTAAAGGGTTATATGCTCTATCAAATAGAAAATGCTTCTGTTTTACATAGAAGTATTAATATTTGTCAATAAAGTATTTTGATTAATTTTTATACTTGGATAGCTTTTGGTGCTGTAAGAATTAATGTATGTGCATGACAAGATACAGCACTTAAGGCTTTGCTTGTTCTGTGTTTCCAGTGTGCCTTCAGCTGAAATTGCATCATCTTTACCAACATGGGATTCTGTTCTGGAATTAAATCCTTTCTGAATTTCTAGGTCTACACCAGGTGAAATTTACACTAAAATGTGCTCTACAGGTGAAATAGCCAAGTTTTTGGCATGTGTTTATGACTTAGCTTACGATGAGAAGCCAGAGTATCAAGTGCTCAAGAAAATCCTGCTGGATGGACTGAAGTCAAGTGGAACTCGCTATGATGGCCCTCTGGAATTTTCCACTGCATCAGGCATGCGAAATCACCGCGCTGTGAAAGCGTCAGAAGTAAGTCAGCCAGTTCTGGGATTATTTCTGATGTCTCCTGCTTGATTGTTGCCTTTTCTTTTGTATAAGAGGAAATAGTTTTAAGATCTTAAAATGAGACTGACACAGCAGTTCTTTTGCCTTAAATACACCATGTTTGTTAATTCCTGTTTCCCCTGGCTTTGCTAAAAAGTGGGATGTCAACCCTTAAGGAGGAAGAACTGTCATGAGTCCTTTTGACCTGCAGCCTCCCACTTCAAAGCAGTAGGTCTGTGGAGAATGATTTACTTTCAGGATAATGGGGAAGTCAAGGACTTTGTTCACTAACATCTTGAAGACAAGCCTGAATGCCAGGTTTTTCCTTCAGTCCAGATTAAAAGCAAAGTTACCTTTATTAGTGCAAGCATTTAATTCATTTTCTCGCTTTCAAACTGTTCTTTGTCATTTGCCTTTATACTCCTGCAGCCCCTAATGTGGAGGAGGTATTATTCTGGGATTTAACTGTGTTATTGGTATGCAGCGCGATGTGATGCGCTAACACGGAATTTAAAAGCCGAGAGCTATCCTGTTATATTTTCCTTTTGTGCTTTTAAATCTGAAACTATACAGTTAATAAACCCATGTTTTAATAAGGGGAGATTGAGGTAATTAGCAGTCTTGCCGGACTTGCTGTGAAATGTCAGTCCCATCGTACCTCTGCCTGGAAATTCCCCGTATGCAAAAGCCCCGTTCCTGCCTCCGATGTGTGTGCAATAAGGCGGCAGGGTCAGGGTACCATTCATTTTTAATATTTCTGGTGAACTTTGGACCATCACAAGTGTACGTGAGCCAAGAATGCAGGATGCAAACTAATGTGACTGATAGGCTGCTAGATGAATGGTGATTCAAGTATCAGTGCACAGATGGTTCTGATTTGCTGAGTTTTGTAGCTGCTGCAACTGAAGACATAAAATATCCTTCTAGTCATAAATTAGCTCTTTGGAAGCAAAACCTTGGCACCAGAGCTTTACAACCTTCAATTAGTAGGGAAAGAAGTATTTGAATGACTGTGGTATTGACATCTGTAGGCCTGCATAGTAATCATTCCTAATAGAAGAGAATATCTGTTTGAGGGGGTTTTGCATGGCTAATTAACCACCAGTGAGAATATGTAATTTTTTCATGATCTCCTGATTGTCACCTTTCTCTCATGATACAATTACATTTTATTGTAGCAAGTGCCTCACAAACCAATTGTCAGCACTATTTACGTATTATGGAAGGCAGAACAAAAGTTCATGTTTAATAAAAAGGCATTGGGTTTTGATCTTGGTAATTACAGATAGTTATTTTAGCAATTTTATTGACTTTTCTGGTTTTATCACTCTTTTTTTTTATTATTTTAACAAAACCAAAAGCTATTTCAGTGACAGTGCTTCTCTTGCTACGATGGAGACCACTTTGTCCTTGCTAATTTGAGAAGGGTTTTGGCTTTTTTTAAAGTTTGTACTGTTTTCTGAACTGAACTGAAATCTCAGGCAGCTGTTAACTGATACCCAGCTGATCCTGCTGGATCTCTGCTTCACAAGAGTCTTTGATTTCTTAGAGTCAGATACTGAATACTAAATCTATTTTCTTCTTATTGCCTGGCCTAAGACTTGACAGTGTGCTGGTATAAAAGATGATCCTGACTTTCCGTGCTGGAAAAGCTGCCATAGCACTTGCTATTTGCAAGTGCATAACCCCCCTGAAAAATCCATGTATGAGGAGTGTCAGTTATCACCACTCCTGTGCTGGAGGACTAAGCAGAACTGAGTTTGATGGCCAAGAGCGAGATCAGAGCAGGGAGTATGTCTGCCTGTTAGTAAACCTCAGCTCCTGTCATCACTTTTTCAGAGAAATTTTTAAGGTTGAGTGTGCTGCTTCTTGGAATAGTGAGTAATGTGAGCTGTGTTCAGTGATCACCTGGTCCCATTGCTTGCATGTGCTAGTTGCTTATAACATTCACTGCGAAACACCTGCAGAAAAGAAATTTCTAGGGCTATTTGGGGGACTTAAGAGGCACTTAAATATAAGCTGAGAGAGCAGATAACTGGACTTTCTCTAAATTTATTGCTATTTTCAGAAAATCTGATTTTTTTCTCTGGTTATAGGCTGTGGAAAGATATTGGAGGCCTGGTGCACTTTGGTGCTGCAGCCCTCCTGACAAAGTGTTGGATGACAGGCAGGCACTTCCCACTGCATCTCTTCACGGCACTGTCTGTCGTTATCCTAGGTCTGACTCTTTTCATCTCGGCCCTCCGCATTCCCTTTCCACCTCTCTTTTTATTCACCAAACACTTCTCCCATTAAAGAGGCAACCTAAGAATAGTGGGAGCCACTACAAACAAACCACTGTCTCCTCACTTCTTGCTTATGAGCAGGATCTGACTCCAGGTGACCTGATTCCACCTCTACCAGTTTGGTACGTGGGAAAGAGGTGATTTTGGGTCAGTTCCCTTCTGAAGACCAGTAAACACCTGTAAGTACCAATAAGGGGATCCTGTAACACTAGCTGCTTGAAGATGGATGTGAAGAGGAATTGCTACAGAACATGAATTTTAAGATGCAGCTCCCTGTCTAGTACGTGAATCTAATCTTGAGGTGACATAAAAGGTGTAAGAGTGGCTACACCCTGGTTCGTTGTTTCAATTGCATGTCAAATGGAGGCGATACACTGATCCTGTTCACTTTCAAAGTGGTTTACAGCCAATTTTGGTGTTGGATGTTGCCAGCATATTCACCTACAGTGGGAGTGCTAGTGCTGGGGCCAAATGAAGTGGGGTAAGGCCAGCTGATTGCTTGCTAGCTCTTGTAGATTTCAGATTTAAAAAATTATGACTATACCAACTGACAATTTTGATTAGTATGTTTTTATTTATGTTGATTTTTAGGCATAAGGTAAGTATTTTCACAAGTGTTGTGAACCCTGTTTTGGAAGTGATGTGGTCATTCAAGGTATGTGTACTTTGTGAACAGGATGAGCGGTTCTTGCGTGGTGCAGAGAAACCAGCGTGCAGCTACTGCTCAGCGTGGTGTTTTGAGCCTCACCTGGGCAGATCCATTTCTTAGGGCTATCTAGAGTGTTACATACTGAGGTAGACTGTTTGGAACTATCCTGAGTTGTTATTCGGAACAGGTACAACTTTCTAAGCAATAATTATTTTATATTCTTTGTTTAATCCAAAAAACCTTTTACCAAGTGCTTGCTGGCACTTCCCTTGGTATTCAGGTTGTGCAGTTTCTCTCCTGTATGTGTTTAACTGGGGTAGAAGAAAGCAGCCCAACATTTCTTTTTTAGCTGCTAGAGGTAGCGTGTGTAGCAAACAAGTGTGTATAGGGTGGCTTGAGCATCCTGTTCCCAAACTAACGCTCTGTGTGCAGAGAGAAGTGGTGGGAAACTGCATTCGTCTCCCCTCAGGGACCCTATTGTTTTCTTGGTAGAAACTTATTGCAGTAGTTTTCTATGGAGTGGAAAACTTCATAGCATGCTGATTAAGTTCTTAAATTCTGGCATTTTAATCTGAGGATTTTAGTAGTTAACTAACCTCAAATATGATTGGTAATTGGCTGCATAAAAGGGTTGAATGGGTGTATTCAGTCTTACTCTTCAGCTGTACACAGAAAAAAAAAGATGAAAAAAATTAATCAAGGTTTTAGTGAAAATAACGTAGAACAAAGTACATCTTGGTAATCACTTTGTACCCCTTTAAGTGTATTGTAACGAAGAGATTCTACCCTGTTTTTCTTTCATATAAAACCCCAACTTGTTAAATGGGAACAGTTTCCAATAAGCACAAAAACACAACTTTAAAGATATCTTTATTATTAATCCGCCATTCTTTGCTTCAAGCAGTCTGCTGATCACAGCCTGGAGACTCCGGTACAAGCTAGGAGAGCGAAGCAGAAAAAGCCCAGCTGTACCTGAGAGCATCAGGCAGTAAAGTGGTGAGCAGAACAATTTTTAAAGATGTTTTTGGCTAATAATAGCAAGGGAGATAGAAGTCTCCGGAGTCTGGGCACAACAGTGACCTGGAGTAACAAATGCTCCTTCCTCCTCAAATGTAAAAATTTAAATAAATACTAGCAAAGAAAGTAGCAAATCTCCTCCTTACTGTTTATTTTGTATAAAAGCTACTCTGGTCCTAAGAAAAAAGTAGGTATGGACAGAGGCCTGTTGAGGTTTTCAACCTGACATAGGGAAAAAAGAGCTAGTGTAACTTCCCCTGCTTGCTTGAGCAGTGAGTATGCAGTGTGGATTGTAGGTCTTGACACCGGGGAGTAACCTAGGGAAGTGTGTGTCCAGCTTCAGGGGAGGAAGGACATGCTGCCATTCCAATAGGATTGATAATGCAGGATGGGTGTAGAACAGGGCAGCCGTACTATTGTATGTTCTGTGTAAGAGGGGAGTTAAGATGTAAGATGTGTAAGATGGATGTCAGAGAACACTGAAGGTGTTCAAGTGCGGAACTGGAGAAGAGAAAAAGGCAGGGTTGGATTCAGTTTATTTTGCAGACTTCCTCTCAAATAGGTAAAAGGAAGAAAATTTGAGAGTACTTAGGCTATGAGAATTCCAGAGGATTTTTTTAGGCCCAAAGCAGGAGAAGAACCACTGGTTCATGCAGGACCTGGAGTGGTGAGAAACTGTCAGGCTTTGTCCAGAGAGCAATTCCAAACACCTCAGCAAGACAACCACCGAGTGGGTACCAGCAGGCACTGCCTTCTTTCATGTGCCTACATTGAACATAGCTGAGCTGGCACAATGAAAGAATGATGGGTCTGCTTTGTAAGATGCAGCTGGAAAGCAGGTTCGACTTAGGTATAAATTAAAGCAAGAGCCATTTCTGTGCTGAAAGGGGAACATCAAAAAGGTAAGCTAAGGGATGGCACTGACCTAAAAAAACCCTGAACACCACCCCATCGAACTAGAACAAATCCCACACTCCCAGCATAGTGAATCTCAAGTTCTGCTTCATCCTAGGAAATGCAAAAACTTACACAAATTAAAACAGCAAATCAAACTTCAGAGAAATGGTGAGGTTTCTAGGCTAAAGCTTTATTAGCAAGAACTCCACAAAAACTTTTGCAAACAGGTTAAAGGTACAGAAGGCTTTCAGCAATAAATATAGATGAAGTATCTTTAGAAGGCACTTAATCATACCTAACATTACACACTTCATAGAGTCTACTTATACCTGCACATTCCAGAGCCAAGGACTCTTTCTCTAGAAATTCAGTATTTAGTGTAACAGGTTTTTTTCCCCCTACAGAACGACCCTGCAAGAGAATTACCACTGCTCAGCCCCACAGCGATGTTCTGGGAATCCAAACAGAAGCACCATCAGCTCTTAACTGCAGATCACCCACTGTCATCACAAGGAACTGGTGCTGACATCACTTGGCCTTCTCTGTTTGTCCTAGTCAGGCTTGCATTTATCGATGAGACGTATCAGTACAGCGTGGCCATACTTGTACTTCTGCTGCTAATAGTACTTTCCTTGTATTGTCTTTGATGTCACAGCTGTAGTACCTCCAGTGTAAGTGCAGGGCTGTTCCCATCACTCAGTTTTCTTCTCAGAGTTTCTTCATTGAAGACTTCAGTGTCAGGGGCTTGGAAAAAAGTGTTTTAAAATAATCCTGTCAGTACAGATTGTTTAAGGGCAGGGTCTCCTCAAGTTTCCCAAAACTGCACCCAACAGTTAGGTATGCACTGAGCTCTTTGTATGAGGCTGTTTTGTTATGAATGTTGGGATTTGCTTATTTTTAAACCTTTGCTACAGCAACATTAAAAAAAAATTCACCAAATACACTGAAGTATGATATTTAATTACTTAGACACAGGTACGTTGATAAATGTAGCGGTCTTTATGCTGTATCAGAAAACCTTTAGTTAAACACTGATGCACTAAAGACAGGGGAATGTAAGCATTTCCTCTCTTGATTCCAATGGGTAAAGGGGAAGAGAATGGTCACAAACTGTATTTTACAACTCACTTCGTTATGGTTTTTGCCTTTATCTAAGCTACTACACAGTTTAGCTCACTCATTTTCCTTACCTTATTGCAGTAAGGACATTCGCCGAAGATGACGTTAAAACTCTGCCTGCTGGAAGGGAGACCTTGCAGCCACTGCAAAACAAGTGATGGCATTAGAATTCACATTGGCTTTAAGAACCATCTATTAGCAGGGGTTTCCCCCAACAGCTTATTTGATTCACATCTGCTGCCAGGGTGCTTCTCAAGTGAGAGATGCCATATAACTGCAAAGGGAGGCAGCTTCCCTTCCGCAGGAGGAGCTGTGGTTTGGCAGCCACAAGGCAGCTTGGTGACTGGCCAGTGTAGCGCTCCTTAAAGGATTTTGCTTCAGCTGAAATTTAAGCAGGCACCTTCTAGAGTCTGTGAGCAAGTTTGCCCTAGCAGTTACTTACCTCATAGAGACAGGCCTGGTGGTAAGGTTGTCCGCAGCGGGGATCATCGCACACGTGATCCGGAGTAGCACCGTCGAGGCGATAGGCATAGCAGATTCCACAGTCCTGGGCAAAGTCCTGAAAACACAACAGGGTTTAGCTTACGGTACAGCCACAAGGAAGCACCAGGGACACTGAGGCAGAAACAACCTGCATCTGTTTGTCCTTGCTTTTGCACTTTTTGTTACTTAAGCTACTATTTTTGCCTTCACAGGTGTGTTTACACTATTATGGGGCAAAGAGAGGATTACTTAATGGGTGTGCGGGGCTCTGCTAGGCGGTATTTTATCCTCTCCCTGAATTAAGTCTAGTTTGACAAGCATTTTCATATGCTCAGGAGGGGCCTCACTGTTTCTCTCTTTATTAGACACAACACTCTGTCGTTACTTGGACATCAGACCTGAGACCTCACCCTCAGATATTAATTTAAAACTTTCACAAGTGAAAGCAGAGCTGGTAATCTAGCATTGTCAAAAATTAATTCCAAGATTGTTTGAAATGCACCGGTATTTGGATGGCCTCTTGTTCCCTCTAAGCAGCTCTACCTAATTAGAACCTAAGTCATCAACATCCATAACAGAATGTTTGGATTTTCCACCCCTCATTAGCTACTCTGGAACTTCCTCTATCCCTTTTAATAGCGAAGCCTGTTATTAATCGCCTTACTGCTATGAAGGCCACAGGAAAGTGTGCACCTCTAATCAAAGGTTAACAAGCTCTGACAATTGTTGCTTCAAGTTCAGAAGTCCTTATGACAATATATTAATCCAATTACCTCTCTTCTAAGTCTCTTATTTTCCCATGGAGTTATAAAGCAACCATTTAAATTTTACTTTTGGAGAAATAACACAACGGATCATTAACAAAAAGCAACTTACACTTTTCTCTAACACAGCACGAGATGGAAAATCAATTTCTAGGAGGTCTTTCAAGTTCTGTAATAAACCCACCTCCGGATCCCTGCAGGTGAGAGAAGGGGGAGAAAAAGTCAACGCTGGGAAACACAAATACCATTTCAGATTCAAACCTACGCTATTGGTGAGGCTTACCATGAATGCATGTTGTTGTTCAGCTTTGTCCTCAAAGGGTTAACCACTGCAAGGAAGGTACGTACATCAGTACAGCATCATTAGGGTCCCTTTCGTTTCCCCCACCCAATCTGACCCCTTCTAATTAACTCAGCACTGAGTGGGTTTTTTTAAAATTATTTACCTACATCATGACTGCTCTTAGTTTTGGAAATTCATTACACTAATATTTATAAAGATTACGATAAATGCATATAATATTTTTACTATTTACCTTTATTATATTATTTATATTATTTACCTTAAACAGTTGGTAAAAGGCTGTGGGACATGAAGTAAGGGACTTAAATTATTTCCAAAAACAATGTATTAATTTTAATTTTTTTTTTTAAAGCCAATTTTATTGAAATATAAACACAATTGGGCAATTGGCTGTACGACACAGGGTTCCCTCTACAGCGTGCTTGGAAGGCACTGGAAAAAAAAAGTGTGACACTCAGAGCAAACCAGCATGCTGTGGATTGAGGCTGTTAAAAGCCCAGCATCTGCTGTGCAAACCTCTCCTGCGCACATATTCAGCCTCATTCCCGGCTCTGCTTAAGTAAAGTTTACCCCAGGAGCCCGATGCAGCTGATGCTGGTATCTGCTCACCAGGGATGAGAAGCAAACGGTGCGTGTCTGCTGCCTTACCATGGTCTGCTCCGAGAAAGTAACACTCAGGGAGCATGCGTGGGTGCTGAGGATCTACCTCCACACTCACTGAGACGTTGTTGCCTACAATGAGAAAACAAGTGAGGCACAGGTGAAGCTTTTCTTTGCTGGCAAGCGTTTGAAAAGCAGAAGCATTCATGTGTTTTGAGACAGCAGGTTGGAAGTGGGTCCTTCAGGCTGGTTCTTACCCACCACCTTTTTTGAAATTAGTTATCCAAGTTAATTGTACAAAATATCAGCATATATTAAATACTTATATTTCAATGGGCTGCAATTAAAAATAGCAACTGATTAAAATAACTCCAATTGATTAAAAGAAAACGCCAGTCTTGCCATTCTTACAGACTAGTCTTAAGGCTTATTTGCAAATAATCAAACTCAAGCTAGATGACTTTTTCATCCATTTGAAATCTTAGTGAAACTTCACAGGTACTGGGGATGCAATTGTTATTAATTCCTCATCTCCATCAGTCAGAGAGAGCAGCACAAAGACAATATTAAGTCAGTGCTTCCTTGTCCCATTGTCTGTTTCCCCCCCCCCCATGCCCCCCAAACACATCCCTGGACTAATCGAGCAACAGCCTGGTTTGGAAACAGTACATGCTTTTCTTTCACAAGATCCCTCAATCCTCCTCACAAGTTCTGGTGTTCCTGAGGGGCAGGCACCTCAAAACCCTTCTGCATCCAGGTTAACCTCGCATCGAGTTCTCTTCTAAATAAAAACATTTTGTGTTATTAAGGGGTATGTTGGGCTCACCCTCCTTGAAGAAACCAGACTGAATGAAATCAAAGTTTGCTCCTAACTGAAGATGGTCTGTGCCTGACAACAAAGGGCCAGACGCCTTGCACTGCCCTCCACTGATCTGATGCAAGGCGGTTCTGAGGCTTTTCTTTCCTTTTCACTTCTCTGTGTCACAGCGACCCAAGATAAAGCCGCCCTGGCTGCACGCACGCACAAAGCAGCGGCAGCGCCCGACCCATGTCATTGCAGCCGGTTGCTGAACTTGTCCTGCCCCTTCCCATCCCCTCCCTCCACCCCCAGTGAAGGAGCGGCCTCAGCACCCCACCAGCTCCTTTCCTTCTTCACTCTGTGGGCGATCAGGGAACAACTTAGGTCTACTTTGGTCCATTGTATGTTCTCAGATTTTTACAATGTGCTATTGACATTTCAGATTTCAGCTAAAAATCAGAACTCTTCTTTCAAAGATAACATTTTCCCCTGTACCTCTAACCTCTGACAGCAGCAAGTTTCTACTTCGTAATTACAACACTCCGTAGCCCAAATATATATATATATATACACACACACGCACAGTTACACACACACACGTATATGTAAAAACACCTTAAAATGCCTAACATCAGCATATGAATTAAGGTTCTTTTTCAGATGGTTAACACTGTAAGCCTCTCATTTCCTCTCTCCTCTTATTTCTTTCTCCTTGCCACCTGCCTCTTTCAACCTCCTTTTCTCTGTGCACTAATATTCCAGGACAGGATCAAATCTAAAGTAATAGTGTGGCTAAAAAACCCCAAAACCTGGAGTTAGTGACAAGATAAGGGCCTCACCTGAGCTGGTTTTTTACAAATACAATTTCTCTAGAGTTACCATGCAAATCCTCAGTGTTTGACAGTTGCACGTTGGTAACTGACACCTGTACAGTATTTTCCTGCAGAAACTTCGCTTCGCATGACACCATAAAGTTGTCATTAACTTCCAAAACAGGTTCAGCATTCTGTGGAAGGTTATCTTCCCCAATACACAAAATAAGAGAGCATGTCTTGCTGGTTTTAAGCAGCACCTTTCATTTTCCCAGCCCCAACAAGCACCATCCGATTCGTTAAGCAAAGCAAAACAGCACCCCAAGGTTTCACTTCTCCAACCCACTGCCTTCCTTCAAACCCTTCCATACCTATTGCGATCCTTCTCCTCGTGGCACTCCGGGTGGGGTTTTCTGGCTCAAGCACCCATGTCTTCCCATCAATTTCATCCATGGCATCCCAGAATTCTTTCAGCGATTCCAATGCTGCCAGGAACTGATTATAAATGTCTATTAAGGAGTTCTAAGAAAAGCAGAAATGTAATTATATGTCATGTAGTTTCCACCTACAGCCATACAGAATATTTAGAAAACAAACTGTAGGCAATTTAAGAAGTGTTTAAGTCTACAACTGCATCACAGTAGCATAAACCACTGAAACGGAGTTGTTAATTGAATCAGCACAGGAAAAGAGTAGCTCTGTCCCAAGTACAAATAGGCAGCCTAATCCTGGCCGTCCTAAAATGCTGTGATGTACTCACATCCTACCCGGATTTCGTTTGGATTTTTTCTGGAAGCTGCTAGCAGCTCTTAAATTGCCTTGTAAGAGGGACAAGGGGGTGGTACCAGCTGTAAATACCCACGTAACTAAAGCAACTTCTTTATTTTCTGAAGACTTGAAGAAGCCCAGCCTAACTAAGTCATAGTTATCTCAAAATTAAGCGGTGTAAAAACAAGTACTTAACATTAGGTTTCAAACCATGTAAATACGGTAAGTAGAAGGAGAAACCATCTAATAATCAGAGGATTACACCCAAGGGAATTCAATATTTGAGAGCGGATTAGATGGAATCAGAAAAATCTTTCATTATACGGGACAACGTAGAGAACAGCAACGTGGAAGGAGTCTGTTTAAAATCATCAGGGAGCATAAAAGAAGTCACTATTTCTACAGGGAAAGGCTTCTTCAGGTAGAGAAAGTAGAGAAAACACTCAACAGCCAACACCCTTCCAAACGCAGAAACTGAGTCGCTTACGCAGAACACAAGCGAACAATTAAATGCCTGAGTAAAATGCAGGAAGGACAGAAGAGAACTGACCTGCCTCCCCCAGTCAGGATAAAGAGATGGCAAAGACAGGTTTTTTTTAGAAATAAAGATAGCAAAAAGATTTCAGATTTTTCAGATCTCTTGGTCCACGAACAAGTTCCTGGGGTCAAGAAGAAAAAGCAAAGCAAACGCTCAGCTCTTACAGAGGTATTTTTCTATAAACAACACACATGGAATCGTCTCCTTTAATCTTTAGCAATTAAGTTCCTCCTCCTTTGTCCCCTGGACAAAAAGCAGCAAATTAAAATAAGGTTCTGAGAGGAAGAAATAAGCAATTTCTATATAATAAGTTTTTCTATTTCAGGCGTACACAGTTTAGAAAGAAAGGGTGAAGCTTAGAAATAAAATGCTACGTTTTCCCCGCTGTTATTAAATTATATTAAAGTAGAAAAGCACTTAAGCAGGAAAGTGTGAATACTGCCAATCTCCAAATGTAACGCTTATTATCTTTAAAAGCATTTTGTTACTTTTATAATACCTGAAGTAATATAATAGTGTCAGTCACTTAACCACATCTTAGAGTATAATATCTTCATCTTAAGTACTATTATTTCCAGTATTTTAATAATTTTCACACCGTCCTGAAATGTGATCTTTTGTGCTCTGATGACACTTAAATTAATAGCATAATTTTCTGGTACTTGCAACAGTTGCTTTCCATTTTGATTTTTTACATTTTTCTATATCACATACAGATAAATCCTCTAATAATCATTTTTATCTTTATCTTCCGGGAATTCAAAGGGTTTCACTAGAAAAAAAGAAATATCAAGGGATTATAACCCACAGATAAGTTTTAAAATCCAATTAATTTTAATACTAATTGTAATTTTTCAATGATGTTCCTTAAAAAGGTAGTTAAATCTTTTTTTTTTTTTAAGGCTCTGTTCACTTGATCTTATTTGCATGCTCCATTGATGTTGCCAGCTGTCTCCTGCTATATACATAAATGCATCTCTATTTAAATACATCACATGCTTGTCATGCAAACCCTGAAAACTATAACATTCACTTTTTATTCGATGAACTGACTGAGTTTTGGTCCCTGCCCAGCACCTTCAGGTGAGACTGTTTATCACACACCTTTTTTGTGTGTTTACACTACACCAAGAGGACCCTTAATAACACCAAACAGCCCAAAATCTTTGTTCTTTGGTAACCTCTGTGCAAATGCAGTGCCATTTGCGCCAAATACATCAAATATTCTCTGGAAAAGACAACATTAATAATTCAGGAGATCATCACTAACTGCCCGCCCGACTCCAAAAGCCACTGGCAAAACCCAACTGGTTACTCCATCCTCTGTTTCCACCCTCATCAGGCAAAACATCCATTCTAAGAACACTGAATGCTGAGGCAGCTTCGCGTTTCACAGAAACCAAAACCAAAATGAAGATATTTTTTATGTAGAACCCAAACCTGCTGAGGATGTCAACATCAGCTGCCCTACCTGTATGGTAGGAACGAGTCAGTAGTGGAGGTGAGGAAATACCAGCCCTGGAACAGTCATAAAACCTTAATGCAGTACTACTACTACTACTTTTTCCTTGCTTATAAGTGGGGAATAGATATGCTGCACGATTTAACAATCCAGTTCCCTTCAGCTCTCTACAATGACCACCACAGCAATCTGAGAAGATGATTTTCATCAGTGGGTTTATCATCACAGCACACTCTCAGGTTACATGGCCTCATTCTGGGTTTTCACATGGAAAAATAAGAAAACGTTAGTTAGGAATCCTCAGCTTGACAACCCTTCATCTGGTTTTGAGAGGACTGGGTTTATTACAGCATCACCTCCTGTGCCTGCAGTCATGGCTTTAAACCCACACCACATCTCCAGATTTTCCAAAGTTCAAGCTGTGAGTGCAGCACACAAGGAAGAGGATTAGTGATGGCTTGTGAAAGGCGCCGTCAGTGACTCTCAGCACAGGCCATTTGCTCTTACAGCAGCTGTTTCAGAAAACTTTGTCCTGAATGTTACCACAGAGTATCCATACTCCCCTTTCATTTCAGCAGCACACACCCCAGTCAGTGACCACCAGATGCTCTGGACCTACTTGTTTCTGAGGGGAATATGCCATCTCCCAGGAACAGGTCTCCTGTAGTTCCCATTCCTATCCTCTGCTCACTCATCTCCATCTCCTCACAGGCAGTGCATCGCACCAATTCTTTCATTATTTCTTATTTTAACTTCCGATTCAAACACTTGTCCCTAGTTCACCCCTACGGCCTGTACAAAGATTCCTTCAATTAAAGGAATAAAAAGGAATGGGAAAGAACAGTCACTCTACCTTTGGTTCTTATTTCTAGAGCCACAGAGGCTGGGAAGGGAAGAGAAAAAGCCTCGAGCCTGTGCCTGCCATAAAACCCACAAACCCTTTTCAGTCGCTCTTAGGAAGGCTACTAATATGTAGCTAGTATGGCTGTACTGGAGTAGCTAGTATGGCTACTCTGCCTGATTTCAAATCCCTGTTCCAAATCCTTGATGAACTAAATCTTAATCAAATGGGGTAATAACATTGTAATTAAGGTAAATGCAGCACAACTTATTACATTTTTTTTTAAAGAAAGGGAAAAATATTGTCTTTACGCTGAAGATTTTTCTGCTAAAATTCTTCCAAAATACGTTCATCTAAAACTTAAAGGAAAAGTAGCCCCAACCATCAGTATGGTTGCCCACTTGCCCTTTAGGAATTCATAGATGGAATATAATTTAATTAAGTGAATAGTGGCTGGATGGAAAAAGGATCACTTGAATCACCTACGTAGTTTATGATTCTGTTTGTTTATGACTGTTTATTTCTCACAAACGGTAGTTTACCAATGCCCCCCCTCCTTAGCCCAAATCAGAGACCCAACGCTCTGAAACCTTTATCAAGCATCTTATCAACCATCCCCATGCTTTGCATTTATGGACACGTACAAAGCTGGTATCTGTGAAGCTCCTTTGCTATGAAAAAGCACAATTACAATACGTTTCACTGTATTTTCATCCGAATAACCTCACTCATACCACGCTGTATTACTGTTTCATTGCTGGCTGGCTGCATGACCTCATTAGTCATTAATTCCCACTCTCGTGACCTTCATGTAGCCAACCAGGTGGGCAGTGGTCAGTAGAGAAACAATACCCTGACGTGAGGGCACTGGAATAGGGATGCGCTGAAACCACAGTGGGGTTCCACGTGTACGCTGAAGTGTGGAGACAGCACATTTATCTGGTTATTTAGAAAAAGAATATAACTGAAATAAGTGGATGTTCTTGCACTTGTCATTGAGAAGCACTCTGCATTTATTTGGCACTTACAACAGTAGCAGCAGCAGCAGCATTGCCCTTGGTGCTGATTTCTTACTACTCTAAAATGTCTCCTCTGAGCCAGAATACACTGGCTGTTGCTGATCATGCTGTGAGACACCTGCACTGGCTACTAGGCTTGTCATGACGCACAAAACCCTACCATCTTCAGCTTGACATTGTGCAAGTTATAATTATTCATCCAAATGAATATGTCAGAGCAGCAGCAGCAGACCTCTCATCAGAGCAAAAGAAAAATACATCAAAACATTATCAACCCAGCAGGAAGACAGGGACCATAAGGAAAATTACCCATTTTTAATATGGATGCCATAAAGCCATGTCTATTATTATACAGAGGGGGGAGGAAAAAAAAAAAAAGGGAAAAAAAAACAACCACCCAACAACCCCTCAAGTTTAAAGTCTGTAAGCCTGAAAAGAACCTGAAACAGGCAACAGCACACACAGGGGGGTGGGAAAAAAATAAAACCCAATTACCTGATATCTATTTTTATTTTCCTTCATAGGAGTTTATATTCTAATAGCACAACTGCATCATTTTAGCTAAGCCTTGGCAGCTCCTACATTTAAGACGGCCAACAAATATTAAAATTTAAGACCTATCAGTATGAAATTTTCATGTTATTTTATGAGAAAAATAGGAATAGCACATTCTTTTTCCCTTCTAGGAACCACAATTTTCAAGTACTTGAGGACCTGCTAAATTCTGCTGCCAGTAGTGTTTCAGCATTATCTAACCTTAACCCTTATCTTACCATGGCACGAAGACTGCTCACCGCAATCATCCCCATGCATTTTGAAAATAAACACAATTTACGCAATTACTACACACTTTTTTTTGCACATTCCTCCCCCCACCCCGAAGTGTTAGGTTCATGTCACCCACCCAGATAAGGTCAATTTTCAAAAAAGCCCCTGCAACAAAAGCCTTTCCATCAGTACTACACTCAGGTTGCCGGGATTCAGGTCAGTATTCCTAACAGGCTACCTACAGCTAGAGTGAGTATCTCAGGATTGCAAACGTGTTGTCAAACAGTCTGTAGGTAATTCTAACTGCAAAAAGGTTTTAACATCTTAAGTTGAGGTTGTCACATTTTTGAACATTAAATTTCTACTTATATTATCAATGTAAAATATTCCCTCCCATCTTTGACTCATCAAAGGCACCTGCTTCATACCATGTTTTTCAAGAACATTTTATTAAAACCTTTAAAATTACTCACACTAAACAGAGAGGCAATGACCAGCAAGGATATTTGAGATGTTGTCCATTTGAAGTAATGTATATTGCAAGGCCATAAAATTCATAAAATACTATTAAAAGTATGTATGAAGTTTGAGGTTAGAAACACAATTTGAAATGCTCCAAGTAGTATATGTATAATAGTATGTGTAATCCAGCATAATTCAATTGTTAATAAAGAATTAAAAATAATTTACATTGTTCCAAATCAAATCAGAGAATCAAAACCTGAGATTACAGGTGAAGCTAAATATATTTTTCATCTGTTCTTGCAGTTATTTCCTCAAACTGTGAGGAAAATCTGAGGTGACACACTAAACCTTGAGCTTGGCAGTCAAAATTACATGCCCATCTTAAAATCATTCTGATGCAACCTTTCAGCCACATCCCTATGTAAATTCCGTTCCATACAGACGGGCTTTATCGATGGGCAGGAATCCTCGCGAGAGTTAGGATTATGAAACCCCATCATTTATGTTAAATCTATTTTCCTGAATTAAATGAAATTAAACATCAACTATTTTCTAGAGATAATTCAAATTAACTTACATCTAAGTGGTCACATTTAAATCCATTTAATCAAGTACACATAGTCTATTAAGGAAAAAAGAAGATACATGAAATAATGCAAGAGACTAAAAAAAGACAATGGCTCTTGGTACTTTAAGAGTAGCAGTTAAAAGGTGAAATCTGAATTTTATTAAATACTTTCCTGTTCTTTTGATTGCAACTGAAAAAGTTTTATTGGGTTATAAAAAACTAGAAAGAATAACAAACTGGGGGACTGCTTTTTTTAAAACATCTCTCAACTTTAGAGGGTGCTTCTGTTTTATCTTTTCCTGAGCGTGTATCTTCCCCAAAAAATAGAGCAGTTTACCTGTGGCATCCAAGAAATAATAAACTGAACAGGAAAATCCACAAGGCAATCCGGTGGTTCTGCTGGATACTGAGGGAGGGAAAGAAAACACAGATTTAAGAAGTCAGACTGGTACTTAGCTCCCAAATTTGATAACAAAATACGATCACTGCAAGCATCTTGAGAATTCGGCTCTTGAACAGTATGCACTGCATTTTCAGTAGTTATGAATGTTAATGAACATTTAAAGAAGAAATCGACATGTAAACTTTTTTTATATATCAGTTTTCTAGAAGAGGTGGGAGAATTGGAGTTTCCTCTGCTTGGTTTTCACAGGATACATTAAAAAAAGAATTTAAGACAAGAAAGAGCAAGTATTTTTTAAAACACTTCTCAATTACCTGGATAGAAATTGTAAACAAGAAATAAAAATTACTATCTCAACCATTTCACTAGTCAAGAACTAATTTTCAGTTAAATGAGAGTATTTGCTCTGACTGGCAACGTTTTTTGTTTTCAAATTGAAAGTAATCGAAGCATGTAACAATTTAGAAAGAGGTGAATGAACACACCCCCAAAATGAAAACCACTCCCTGCCCCCAGCCCCAAATTAAGAGATATCAATCACCAAGGAAAAGAAATAAAATGCTGTGTGAAGAAAAAGGAAGCTATAAAAGTTTGATATCTCCAAAACTAACCACTGACCACTCATACTTGTGAATCTCTTGCTGTTTAGCATCTGATACAAAATCCAGGGAAAACAAACTGCTTTTTTTTGGAAAGTAGCAAAGCAAATAAAGATGTAATTACAAATAAACTATGTCCTTTCTCACAGCACCTATCCAAAATTTTATTCACATGAGAAGCTGCCTCCTTTTAGTCCCATTCAACCTTTCAAGTTCTATCAGCAAGGTATGCAGCAGTTTTATAGAATTTTATAGGAACCAACACAATATTAGAGGGAACCAGATATTAGAGACATACAAAAAAAAATTTCCAGGTTCCTCACATATCTAAGAGACTTAAGGCAAAGAGGTGCTGCTTCCCATAACCACTCCCCAAAGTCAATCGCTAGACATAGACAACGTCCTTACATACGAGACGTCTGGCAATCAGTCTATCAGTATTTTAAAAATGTGTCTTTATTCTATGTAAAAAAGTAATTCTACAGTAATTAACTATAAATGGTTTTCAATGGCAAAGGCAGAAAAAAGACATAGCTTCCCTAAAGCATCCATGTTTTCAATGCTTTGATTTAAATAACAATCTAGTGGATTTATGGATTGCACAGAAATTTATTTACGCTTGCTTTTTCATGCATCTTTTGAGTTTGTGGTTTCTCTTAGGGATCCCCTTTCTGAAGGCAACCCCTGTAACTTGAACATCTTGTGGTTTACCTGTCCAAATCGGTGTCAGACAAGTTAAATAACAGGGTAGTGAAACAACGAATTTGGATAGGAGGGAGTTACAACGTAGAAACATGTATCCAACAAAAGCTGTTACAGCTTCTTGTATTGTAGTATTATTGTTCTTGTATTGTTGATGTTATTTTTCATGGAATACTTCAATGTTTGCATAGAAATAAGCTTGTTTTCAATGTATAAAAGCATGCCTAGAACAAACCAAGTCCAAACAATTTTCCATAGGATCAGTTTTAGGACGACTCCGTTTAAATCCCAGCAGCACCAGCCAATTCTGTGTTTGCTTTCTTGGTAAGGAAATTCATTTTATGCAGTCTTCTGTAGGGTGCATTTGAACAAGTGCTTGCAAACAGATTCTGCTAACTTTACATTACTTAAAAAAACAAAGCAACAACCAAAAACCCAGCAGTTTTTCCCTGAATTTTAGTAAATTTTTCTTTAATACCAGAATATTGTTCTGTGCATCAAATAATTCCCAAGAACTATGCAGAGATGATCATGTACATCTGTACAGAACCTTTTTAGACCTTGCAGGATGAAATTCTATGTAAAAAAATGTGATTCCCCAGAAGACAGTATCTTAAAATACTATCCCAGAACATATCAGTGACATCATACATTATTACAGTTACATTCACATGGACATGCCAGAAATAATCCTATCATTCTTTAGAACAATTTAGGCTGCTATTAAACAAAATATTTACATTTTATTTTTCAGCATACAGCTAAATTTATTTTGAACAAATTTTCCAACCTCTGCCAAGTCATTCAGATAATCACCAAAGCGTCTTGATTACTACATGGTATCCAAATTCTTGGGGTCTGAAACAGCCTGCACCCAACCCACTTCTCACACGATACAAAATGAAATCTGATAAATAATATGGTTTCATACTTGACAAGACCCAGCTTTGTTTTCAGAAGAATTCTCTAGCAATTTATTAAAAATTTGAATCACAGAAGGTTGGGGATGGAAAGGACCTTAAAGATTATCAGGTTCAAACCCACCTGCTGTGGGAAAGGACACAAGATTTCTGGACCAGGCATTTTCAAGCAAAAAAAAAAAAAAAAAAAGAAAATCAAAAAGCTATTTCACAAAATGTGATCTGTGCATTAAAAGTATATCCTCTTATTATGTTTGAACTCATTTATAGAAGCCAAAATTGTGTGGCACATGATTTGTCTAACATACCTAACTGCACAACTGACCATCCTCAATTCTTCCTGATCAACCCAAGTTTCCCAGACACTTGATGACAAAAGTGGTTTAGAAACAGAAAGTGTTTTAAAAGGACAGTTCCTAACACAAAGCATGTTAAGACAAGGATAACAGGTGGAAACATTTGACAATTCAGTAGTCTTGTGGCAAGTTTAAAGGCTGGACATGGTTAAAAAGGAGTAGTGATTGATCCTTCACCAGAACAATCACTTGGAAAACAGAAAATTATGATCACTTGTTCTAACAGTTATTTACAAGTCTAAAAGGCCTCTATAAAAATTCTTTCAAAACTTCTTCCCCCATTATCTTGCAGAATAGACATACTAATAAACCAACTCTCTAAAAGCCTTATGAATTAAGAAAAATCTAGTTATTTTGAGGAAGCCTTAAAAAATTTTTCTCCCACATAAATTCACCTTTCCATTTAACTTCAGGGTGATGAGATGCTGTCGACCACAAGAGTCTTCAGCTTTTAGCTTGATAGTTGTAAGGCCAGTGTCTACATACACAACCCTGGAAGAGAAAAGACAAGTGTCACAAGAAGCGCGGTTTGAAACGTCTGCAATACACTTATTAGTCTGTTACAAATATTAATCAGAGGAAGTCCTATACGCCAACCATTTCTGCTGCTCTAGATTTACTGCTGTTAATACACCAGTCTACTGCTTAATGCAGTCATATATCTTTGGGTTATTTACAACGTGTGTCAAGGCTCATGCTGTGGTCAGTGAGCACTGTGTTTCAGTTTTCCATCACTGGAACCTTTGACACACACAGCATGTTCCTGTCAGCCTCTACTTATGTGCACATTAAACTTCCTGTCAAATCTTTGATCCATTTCTGCAGTTTCTGACTGTATGGGACTTTTATGCTCTTGATTTGCTTTTCTCTCCGATGAAGTTCTCTTTTATTATCAATATTATTATTGTGGAAAATTCAGTGGGTATTGGTTCATATTCTGAAATTGATTTTCTGCAGAAAACAGTACCCAAACTGGTACAGCATGAGTTATTTATGATGATTTACCTTCATTTCATGACAGTTTTACACAGCCTACATGCACTCAAGCAAGTAACAAGTACATACTAAATGTAAGTAAGTTTTAAAACTTCTGACATCGTCGCCAACTCTTTGCTTAAGGTCTCACCAATCTGTGCTGCCCCCAACAATGAAGATGAATACAATTGTAAAGCACTTTGTTCTCCAGAAGAACGTTCTGCTGGGTAGCTTCAACAGCTGCCAAAACTGCTCAGACTTCTTCATATATTCACCAGTGCACTGGGCAGGTGGATATTTTGGCATTTTTACTATGTCATTCTTGCATGAAGATAAAAAGAGGTCCAAGATTATTATACAACTTATCACCTAGACTGATGGAAGGGCCTATCAGAGTTCAAAGAAAGCATCTGCTTGCTGACCTAGGTAACATTTTTTTTTAAGCCATTACATACTAGCTCAGTCATTCGAGCCAGCATGCTGGGAAAAATGGTTCTCTTTCAAGTGAAACAGGCAGCAGAGTTGCAGGAGCCTGTACAAGAACAAACAGACCTATGCCAAAGGGTGTGCACATTCCTACGAAGGAAGTGAAAATAAGAAAAATTAGGTCCATAAAATGACATAGCCTCAGTGAGGGAACTGAAAAATACAGATGGAAAAGGCAGTAGTGGTAATAAGTAGGGAGAGAGATATATTATTTCATGTTTAATGCTGATTAACTTTAATGCAATATTAAATAGCTCTACAGATTCCTGGGAGTATTTTGACACTCCTTTTCTCTACAACAGTTGAAAGAAATACAAGCCTTGATAAAAGCATAATTCAACTGCAGTCAATTATTCGATTATTTAGAAAGAATTAGACTGTTCTTCTTCTAACTGGAAAGAAGTCATTACTCCTGCTTTGTTGCAACTTTACCTTAACATTTTATCACAGAGCTTTTATCAAGATAAGAAAGTACCTACATTCTACCCTTCCATCCACTGTTGCCTGGAGCGGGGAAATCCTAAACCAGCAGTTAAAGCAAAGAAAGGTTAATGCAATAAAATCTATAGCAGCGTCCAAACCAGAGCACAACTGGTGCCTGCATCAAACCACCAAGATGCAAGATAGTAAAAGTGAAAGGAAAAACTACAGGGATGCGGTCACGGTGTTTAGGATATAAAATTCTCTGTTCTGACAGTTATCTTTGGCCATTTCGCTCTTGAGGAACCAAAAAGGCATGAATTCTTTTGGTTTAAAAACCAAACATCTCTGCAGATCTTCACTCCAAATTGGGTAGGAGGGAGCAAAATTAAAAAGTGATTTTTATTTACTAGATAGCAATGGACTTAAGTATCTTACAATTTACTTCTGAAATCCTTGAGGGTTCAGTACTTTTACAATTTGTTTAACAACCTGGCAGCCTCTAAAATGTCTATTTATGTATTTAAAATAGAAGCATACACATGCCATTATATTAAAAAATATAGTGACAATATCATTATGTTCAATCATATTTGTAAAGAACCTTTGCTTCAGTTTTATTGACAGAGTAAATTAGACACTTAAAGAAAAAATATGTAAGCATTTGGAAAAGGTGTTAAGAGCACTAATAACAGCTACCACGTTAATTATGGAATACATAACAAAATGATTTTCACATTCTGTCCATTTTTAATATGTTTTTAGTTTCAGTATTCATATTTAAAGTATCTTTTAAAACCAGTTGAAAATGTGAATTTTCACTGAGCTTGGTGGAAAGAGAATAAACCCTAAAAAGCAGTACATCCATCCCCGCTACAAAGCGCCACCACAATCTAGACCAATCTGGACATTTAAGTTTGACTTCAACAACTAGTCACTAGAAGATGACAACTATTCGAGCTGACCAGACAATACCTTTAAAGCATTATTCATTACAAACCACACACTTAAGAGGTTTTCTAGTAAAACATTGTCTTCCCCTTCAAAACTTTTCACAAACAGGAAAACCAAGGAAAAAAAAATTCCTCAAACTAGGGGCATACAGGGCTGAAGAATGCCCAGAAGGAAAATTCATAGCTAGCTGACCTGAAAACAATAAACTGCCTCTGGGGAATGAAGGAGGATTTGAGTTTTCCATTTAGGATAGAAAAAGGAACTTGGTAGCTTTGTAGCTACTTCTTCTCTAACAGCACTCTACCAAACTTTGGTTAAGAAGAAAGTCAGTTCTGTAGGACCAGAGACTGTTGCACACCACTGTAAAACTGTGGTGGGCTGACCCTGGCTAGAGGCCAGATGCCCACCAAAGCCACTCTATCACTCCCCTTTTCAGCTGGACAGGGTGGGGGGCATTCCTCACACCCTTCCCCTGCTCCAGTGTGGGGTCCCACCCACAGGACAGAGTCCTCCATGAACTTCTCCAACATGAGTCTTTTCCTATGGGACTTTAATCTTGACCATCTGCCCCAGTGTAGGTCACTGCTATGTCTTTCAGTCTCTCAAGCCCAGACTGCTCCAGCCCAGTCCTCCATGGAATGACAAGACCCTTGCCCCCAGCAAACTTGCTCTGGTGTGGGTCTATCTCTCTCTGCACAGGCTGCAAGTCCTGCCAGGAGCTTGCTCCAAAGTAGGTCACAGCATCTTCCGTATCTCTCCAGTTGCTCCAGTGTGGGGCCTCTCCACGGGCTGCAGGTGGGGTCTCTGCTCCCCATTACCGTCCATGGGCTGCAGGGGGACAGCCTGCTCCACCATAGTCTTCTCCATAGGCGACAGGGGTATCTCTCCTCTGGTACCTGGAGTGCCTCCTACCCCCCTTCTTCACTGACCTTGGGGTCTGCAGTTTATTTCATCTTCTCATTCCCTTCTCTGACAGCAAAAAGCTCACACATGCGGGGTTTTTCTCCACCATCACTGATGTGTCTGTCCTTGAGCCCAGCTGGCATTTACTCTGTCAGACTTAGGGGAAGCTCCTAGCAGCTTCTTACAAAAGCCAGCCCTGCAGCCCCCTGTCCTCCACTAGAAACCTGCCCTGCAAACTCACAACAGCCATATGAGCATCTTCATACAACTGTATAATCAAATCAGGAATTGTTTACATAGGTGATTTTCAGTTACATAAAACTTTATTCCTCTGTAGGCTTCATCACTTTATCATATAGAAAAAATGGAATAACCACAGAGATGGAAAGCCTCACTTAAATCCCTCAAATACTTTAATTCAGCACAAGTGATATTTAATCAGGAACACACGAAAAGCCAGGGTGCCCATGGAAACAGAAAAGGCAGAAGACACATGCCAAGTTTTTTTTCACAAAAAGCATCAAACAAAAAGGCACCGGAATTTAAGACAAGTGGGATCACAACTCACACTACGGACTTAGGAGATACTGGCAACATATATGAATCCACATGAGAGTGATAAGAGTCCTACAAATGTTTTATAGTCAATAATTTATCTTTCCAAGATATTGTCATCGAATCAACTAGCAATATTATGAGATAGTAGAAGAGCCTTTCCTGTAGCTTAACACTACTACATGTGCTCTACCTCCCACCTCAGCTGATTAGGTTTGTGCTGGTATTTTTTCCATGCTTTTAAGTGGAAGGAAGTATCCTCCTTCAGCACTTAGTGCTGAAAATTTGGTACAATTTCATAACCTGCCAAACCGTGACTTTTGTGTACAACTATTTGAATACAAGAGCATAGTCACCCTCCCCCACACCTAAATTAGGTCAAGAAATCAAGTTTTCTGTATCACAGAGAAAGTGATTATACCTAATCGCAGCAGCAAGCCCATTTGCACTCTTCATTACTGTTTGTACTTTCAGTGGTTTAAAAGAAAGGAGTTGTAAGATCATTGCAGATAATGCCTTCAATTTGTTTCTGAGAAACTTCACATATTCCTTAGATGAAAGCCATTAGAACACAATAAATTTGTGCCACACCTGAGAGCTTCTTAACTCATTTGAGAGGTAAAGGAACCATCTATTGCTTTGATTCTCTTTCAGAGAAAATATCCTCCAGTTTTTCAGTTGGATTTGGATGCAGGCAGCTTCCAGCATGACCCAAAATGCATTAGAGAAAACTAAGTCTATGGTCCACAACAAGCCAATTCTTTCCCAAGAAAAATCCTGATAAATAAATCCTGATGCTTCTCAAGGTGTGAGCAGCAATCAATCCTTACTAAAAAGCAGGCTTCCTTTTGTGCTGAAAGACCATACCAAGATGTTTTTAACTAACATGCAAATACACATCGCCTGCAACTCAAAATCAAGCCTAGGTTAAGAGGCCTTCTTAGTTGATAATATTGTTAAAAGCACACTAAAGTTACCAATGTACTTCAAATCATCTCCCTAGGCTGTTCTGCATCCAACTCATAGTAAACCAGATATGAACCCCCGCAAGTATAGCCTAGCCCTTTGATTTGCACTTCCCCAACAAAAAAACCCAACAACCACCAAATAACCAGAGACCTTACCTTTAAGTCAATCAAGAGGTATATCTTTAATGAATTACATGAATACACTGGATAAAAGCACAGCAAAGTTGTATGCCTATACGAAGACCATCCTTGCCTAAAAAACAGGTCAAATTCTGCCTTAGAAGCACTCTCTGATAAACACTGATGTGATTTTTAATAACAAACCACTGGATGTATTGTATGAACAGAACATCAGAATACCAGCTTTGAGATAAGCTGCTAAATTGTATTTTGAAAGCATATTTTTAGTATATTTAGCTACACATTATATTTATAGATTCAATTAAGTATCTTATAGCTATATATCAGTGCCTGTTTCACTGGCACAGGGTTTTGGAATTTGTTGTTTTTTTCTTTTTATTTATTTTGGGAGAGCAGGTACGATTCAAAATTTATTTCCCATGTGTTTAGGATATTTTAACTAATATTCTCAGACCTGAGTCTGAGAAATTTGAATAGAACGTCATCAGCTGGCACAACTACATATTTAATAATGAAGTAACTGGAAAACATTCATCTATTTTAACAAAGATATTTTAAATCTTTAAATTAAATAAAAAGGGCTTTCAAAGCAAATGCCTACTTAGGGTTAGTCACATTATTAATTTATATACAAATCATGTACAAGAACTCAATATTGTTTTTAGACTGAAGGCCTCTATTTCATTTAGCAGAATAAACACTTGTTAAAATGAGCTTACCATCCAGGACTAAGGTAAAAGTAGATTTGTCTTGTTGAAAACTGCAAATGCAGACTTTTTTTCTTTTAAACTTTCATTTTACTGAATCTAAAAAGCAGCTTCTCATTCAAAACTCTTCAACATCCTACAAAATCTTTCATCTTAACCCCTTGAAAGGATGCACTGTGAGAGTAATTGCATATTATTAAAGACAGCCTTCAAACATATTCCATTCCAGGCTCTCTGCTGTAGGAGTAAAAGACTCAGTATCAGAGAATTTGCCAATGATGGCACATGTGATGGCAGGTAAAGCCTTTAAAGTAAAAGTCTGCAAAGCAGGAAGCTTTCTGGTTTGCTGAAAGATTTCCACACGGACCTTGAATACTAGATCGCAACTGAGTGTTCCTGTAAGAGGCATGAGGAGAACAACCTTGTTTTCTTCTGTATAGGGACGAAATTAAATTTGTTCTATGACCTCATCTGAGAGTACATGGGACTGAGAATAACATAATCTGTTTGAACTCATTCAAGAGCCTAGTGAGAAGGTAGCTATGTGTACATTTCATGCCTCAACAAAGTCAAATATCCTCTGCTAACGTGACATTCTTGCCCACGGTGTTAAACCAACCATTTTGGGGTGAAAAGATTCCACTGTAGTTTTTCACCCACAAAATTACCTGAATTGCCACTTCTTGTTCCACAGATACTCAATTTAAAGTACAGCATATACACAAAAGCGTTGTCTTGGGCACACTGAGCCTCTATCCTCAGGCGACAGTTTATACTCTCCTTGGGCAGTAGCCATCATTTTTCCCACTTGGAAATGCTTTTGGTCACCCAAACATGGTCTGATTGCAGAGGTTTTTGAGACTAAGGAACACTTTTCAACAGCTCTCATCTCTGTCTGAACCCATCTGTGTAACCAAAAATATGTTATTCTCTGTGGGCAAAGAGCTGGATGTTTTGAAGTCCTGGATTTACAGCTTTCCAAATTGTCCCTTCCATTCACTATTTTGTTAATTGTAGATTTATCTTTTTGTGGATTAATTATGTTATTCCTTTGTCTAAGGAGATCCTTGTGCTATGGAGAGCAAGGCAGAACAGTTCTTTAAAAATAATTATTCTAGTTCTAAAAAAAGAAGCATTAAAAAAGTATAAAGGTATGTGATGATCAACCAGAGCATACAGGAACGTTCAAAAAAAGTATGTACCAAGTAGGGAAAAAAAGAAAAAGGAGAATTATTAAAGTTGCATTAAGCACGTTTACTATGCTTTAAGAATGTTTATAGGTCAAAGAAGAATTGATTTCTTACTAGTAGCATCTCACCTTTCAGCTCAGTTATCTGAGACTGGAAACATACCTTCAGTTTATACAGGTTTGGTTTGGTTTGTAATTTATAAAAAAAAACCCAAAGCAGAAGTTATTAAAGCAAAACCAGTTTCTAAATAGGAAAAATTAACAGAGCAAGTATGTTGATAAGTTCAACTCACAAACAGAAAAAAATCCCAGGTAGTGATAATGTCTGTTAAGAAATAAAATAAACATACTTATTCCAACCCAGTATTTCCAGATCTCTGATAAGACAGGAGTAGTATTCTGGCGGCCGTGGTATATGCAGGTCTGGTGTATTCTTTAAAGCAATTTCCTGTTTAAAAGAACATTAAAAACATCATTAGGAGACATTTCAATATTTTTGCATCTATTTAGTCATGTGATTTTTGCAACTCATTCAAAAATATTAAGCTTATGTAAAATTAAGTGTACACTGCATTTGTTTTGTTATAGCCTCCAGCTAAAGCAGACAAAGAAGCTGTTTGGTAAATTACTTCAGATACTGGTAATGAAAACATCTGCAATTTAAAAAAAAACAACACAGATGTTTACAACACAGTCTTCAGATGCAAATATCAAATGTGCCTCCTTTTCAACTAATAAATTTGAAGTCAAGCATCTTGACTGAAAGAACATTTCAAAAGAAGGTTCTATTAAGCCCACAGCTGTCTCCTGGGCTCCACAGTCACAAAAGACAACACATATATGAAATCATCCATATTATTATTAAGTAGCTATATACAGCTTTATATAGCAATAAAAAAATTAAAAATCAAAGAATCAATTTCTCAGTTTTAATATCAGAGAATAAGTTTTGGTACAGACACTCATCAAGTACGCTGTAATGTGTTAACAAGAAGTTTGTATCACAAAGGTAATGCCAGGTTAGAGAGAAAAACAAAACCAAACCATACATTCCATATTTGTGTTGTGTTACTTGTTCTTTAAAAGTGTACTTATGTTAAAATTATGCTTACAGGACATATAAATAAACCAAAGTAAGGAATTTATTAAAGTTATTTAAATAAAACTTATTTTAAATAAAAGAAATTAGTAAATAGAATTAGTAATACAACTGGCGCAACAATCATTTCTGCCCAGTTCTCCCACACTGTCTTCTCTTTTTTCTATCTGCGCTGAGGATCATTGTATGTTACTCTTTTGAGTTAATTACTACTTTTATTGCATTCTCATTTTCAGAGTGCTTGTGCATCCAGGAAAATAGCTTGGAATAACTATTGTGAAATATTCCAAAATAGCCACATGGAGACATTCAGCCCTATTCCAAATGCCTTTGCACTGTTTAATGTAATCCACCTTGAAAGGGATTGAACCAATCCTGAGGAACAGCACTGCAGAGACAGTAGTGGAATACCAGAAGAGTATATTTGTTGTTGTTTGAGGAATGCTTCCTGTGGTTTGTTTCTAAATTGAGTAGTTGTACACAAGTATTCTGAGCCAAGAATGCTCATAGAATGTTTTGCTAACAGACAAGAAACTGTCACTTTAATGTTGCTGACTAAAGACTTTGCTACTCCTCAATCCCAGATTAGAAAAACTTTTTAAAAAGTAATAAACAGCAGTCTTTGAACTATAAAAGAAAGCCTTCTTCATTTATTGGACAAATTGTCACAAAGGTGAAAGCACTGTCAGCAATCCACCAACTATATAATCCCTTATATGATCATAAGCCTTCCTTACCATCTGAACAATACCAGAAATTCCAAGAAAATCATTGTAAAGACGACTGCTTTATACTAAAATCTCTTGCTGGGATTTTAATTTTTCTATAACATTCCAGTCACTCAAAATCCTGAAGGATATTTTCACAAATATTGCATGAACAACCTACAAAGTCATTTCACAAAATAAACCACAGAAATCCATCTATTGAACAGGAAACAGTAAAAAATGTCAAGTGAAAACCAAAGCTTTAAGAACATCGCTTCTCCCATATATGTATTCTGTCACTTACCAAAATAGTTTTCAGCTCCACCATAAAACTGACAAGATCTGGACAGCTGTATAACCTCTGGAAGGAACATAGCATCAGCTAGTTTACTTCAATTCAACTTTTTGTGGTAAACAATTTCAGTCTGTTTATTTTTCTACTGTTGTCAAACCAACTAACATAAAACTCTGACCATACAACACATGTTTAAACACTTCAATTACAGAACAAGCTTCCCAGAGTTGAGGAAACTTCACAAAAAATTAACCACCACCTTTGTCACATCACGTCATATATATTCATATATATATACACATTTATATAATCTGTGAAGACAGTGATGAAGACTTTATTCTTCGCTAATGAGAACAGAAGCTTTGGAATCTCTTAGAAATGTTGTTAATTTGGTTACATTTATAATACATGTGTGAGCATATTTTTTCAGAATTATTATAATCATATCGTTAACAGAATTTGTTATATAAAGTTATATACCTGCTTTATATAAAGCTACATACCTGCTTTAAAATATGACGATATCCATGCAGGATCTTCTTTAGGTGCCAGCTACACTCTATCCTAGACAAACAGTATTTTGTATAAATTTTTAATTCACAGTATATGATTTTTAGAAGAGATCGGGAAGTCTGCTACACGACAATGTGCAATTTTTTCTTCAGAAAAACAAAGGAAGAAAACCATGCTTTAAAATTTCTTTGAGTTTCATAATCAGAGTTCTTTAAAACTTCTAAATGTCACTACCCCAAAGCCCATTAAAAATTAAGTATTTATCTACCAAAGCCTGTTCTTTGCAGAAAACAACATAATTCTTGCAAGCTAATATGACTTCATAAAATATACCAATATTTAAAAATGATATTCTGAAAATGTCAAAGTTGCCTATAATGTCATTTTAAGTATCTGACCTGGAATATAATAAAGCTATTGAGTACCACATCTGTTCACAGCTCAGAGCAGGCTGTCCTAGGCAGAGGTATGGAATACAAAGCTCAAGACTAATCTGGGTGCACGTGCATGCACACGTGTAGAGGAAGAGGAGGTTTAAAAAAAACCCCATGCTAACCAACATAATTGCCTAAATTTACAATTTTGCACTGAATTTTCTGTTTCCCAAATGGTGGCATATAAATTATCTGATTTAAATTAATGTGTTTTTCCATTTTGTATTTATATATAAATATAACTAATTAATTAAAACAGGTTTCTAAGTTAATTAACAACAAAATATTTTGATATAGGCCATGTTTATTGTCAGCATTTAACACTAATGCTGTACAATTTTTATTGCTAGGTTAAGTTGAAACCAGTAAGAACAAATTACAAACACTGATACTGGAAAAAACAAATAATTCATACACATATCCGTCACTACTTTTACCAAAATAAACTTGTGTTACACACAATTATAAAATGGCTTTCATAAAACTCTCTTACCTTGCATTTTGCAGTTGAAAATCCACTGGTAACAGTATCCTGATATGGAAGTCTCTACCCTTGAAAATAAACAGTTAACAGGAAGGTAGGTCAGCAGGGAAAGATAGTTAAGATACTTGTGGGAAGTATTCTCCAATAAGATCAGCTACTAAAAGTTTGTCTCATCTGACTTTCTGGAATATTATTCAGGATTTTGTTATTTAGGAGAAAAAAAGCTGCTGGTTTTGGCTGGGATAGAACAGACCCAACCTGAGCTGGTTTTGGCACCCAGTAACTCCATACAACACACTACCTCTCCTGGCCTGAGTGCTGCTGTACCAGATGGAGCCTGAAGTATGGACTGAATGACCTCGGTAGAGATTGTGTGGCCATTTTACAAGGGTGGTCCATAGACTCATGGAATGATATCTGCATGTCACATCAAAGGATGAGAAAGCAGTGGAGAGGTTAATGAGGATCTGTTGGACAGTGTAGGACCTGAGCATGATGTAAGTGGTATGGAATAAGGGGTGAAGAATGTGCTGGCTTTGGCTGGGACAGAGTTCATTTCTTCCTAGTAGCTAGGATGAGGCTGTGATTTGCATTTGAGTGGGAAACAGCGTTGATAATATATTTTTTTTGTTATTGCTGAGGAGTGCTTACATAGAGCTAAGTCTTTCTCTGCTTCTCACCTCACCCCAGCTGCCCAAAGAGATATTCCACACTATATGATGTCACGCTCAGCATATAAGAGGCTGGGGGCAGAGGAAGGAAGGGGCAGATATTCAGAGTGATGGTGTTTGTCTTCCCAATAAACCATTTAGTCTCCTGAAGGAGGCTGAACACCTACCTGCCCATGGGAAGCAGTGAATTAATTTCTTCTTTAACTTTGCTTGCATGCATGGCTTTTGCTTTACTTATGAAGCTGTCTTTACCTCAATTCACAAGTTCTCTTACTTTCATTCTTCCAATTCTCTCCCCCATCCTGCCAGGGGGAGTGAGAGAGCAACTGTGTGGTGCTTTGCTGCTGGCTGGGGCAAAACCACAACAGTGACAGGTGGAAATAATGCTGATTTTAATTCTGAAGTTGAAATACTCTTGACCTTTAACTCACAGTAGCCAGTAAAAACTCATCAACACACCACATTTTATAAAGAAAAGTAACACCTTCCAGAAGAATAAACATATCCAAATTTGGACAAACCCAAAAATAAGATTAAATCCAAGTCATGCTGAATTACATGAAAGTCTGTCTTCATCTCTAGCAAAGTCAAAACAGACTCTTATCATAGAAGTACTACACTAAAAATGAACTTGGGCACTGATCCACAACACATTTCAGCAAGGTTTTAGAAACCGTAAATGAAAACAGGCCCAAGTACACAAACATGTTTTTTTCCTGTTAGTGGAATCCACATGGAACAGTTCCTAAATGCCACCTACTTGTACTTTCAGCAATTGTCCCTATTTGTGATACTCCTCCTCCTTACTTACGGGATGATTAAAATAAAACTGAAATAAAGAAGTAGGTTGCAAGCAGGTTTAACTCCTCCCCAAAGGCAAGAGAGTAGTTCACTCATCTCAAAGCTTTCATTTCAGACCTTTCCAGCTCAGAATCACATCCCCAAATTCTCAGATTTTTTCACCAGGAAGTTAAGAACACAACCCGATTTCCTCCTGTGATGAGACGGCTAATACAGAGGATGCTCTATCTCAAAATCAGAAGGGCTTTTAACAGTTTCCCATAACATCCTCAGATAAACTCAAGAATGAACTAGATAAGCTGGCAGTGAGGTAGACTGAAAACCTACAGAACTTCTGGGCTCAAAGGGTTGTGATCAGCAGGACGAAGCCCAGCTGGAGGCCCCTGACTGATGGTGCACACCAGGCCTGGGGCCCATGCTATTTGTCCTTCACTAGTGACCTGGATGATGGTATAGGATGCACCCTCATTCGGCAAGTTGGCAGAGAATACAAGACTGGGAGGACCTGTTGATACACTGCATGATTGTGCTGCCATTCAGACAGACCTCAACAGGTTGAGGAAATGGACTGACAGGAACCTGGTGGACTTAAGACAGGAAAGTGCAAAGTGCGGTTATTGGGAGAGGATTTGCTCCATGCACCAGCACGTGCTGGTGGCTGACCAGCTAGAAAGCAACGGTGCAGAAAAACACCTCTCAGACAAGGAGAGACTGGGGGAGCTAGGTCTGATTAGCCTGGAAAAAAGGTGGCTTGGGAGGATCTCACCAGTATACACAAATACCTGATGGAGAAGTCTAATAAGACTCCAAGTGACAAAAACTGACAGGATAAGATGCAACTAGTACAAGTTGATATAGGGGAAGTGCCACCTAAATGCAATGAAACAAAACCCTCAAAGAGCAAGAGGTTGTCAAGTACTGGAGCAGGCTGCCCAAGAGGTTTCACAGCTTCCATGCTTGGAGATATTCAATCCCCAGAAGGACATGGATGGTCCTGAACAACCTCCTCCAGCTGACACTGCTAGAGAACCTCCAAAGCTCCCTTCTAACCTCAGCATTTCTGTGATTCTCAAAGCAAAACCAAGATACCCGTTTCAAAGCTCTGGCACATTACTTGCTTCCAAACTCCTCCAAAGCTCATGTTTACCATATACTTAAATTAAGGATAAAATCTCTGACTTTGCTACATTATGGGCTTAGCCTTCATCAAAAAATCATCTAAGGACACATATTCACATTCCCATCTTAACTTTCACATTAACTCCAGGATGCATTCTAACAGCCTTTCAAAACTTCCAGCTGTTGGAATAAAGGAAATACAAACACATGCTTGCAAGCGTCATGTAAAAGTTGAATACTTCCTGAATTTTGACTGCAAAGCTACACTTTTGAAAGCACAAGCATGTCGACTCCGACTGATTTTTTTACAAGAAGAAAACCCCATCTCGATGTAAATGCACCCAGCTCAGAGCGTTTTCTATGGTTGGTGTGCACACACACGTGGTATTTTAAAGCGCCGTGGCTGCAGCGTCACCGCGTAGTGCAAAGCTTGCTTAAGAGCATCCGCTCTCTCACACTGTCCTAACTCATCACTCTCAGCCTGCCCTAGCTCATCACCGGACTAACTCCGGCGTGTCCGTCCCGTTGCCCCTGCACAGAAATTCACCAGCTCCTCAGAGAAACGATGCAGCTGCTTCGGCTGAAACCTCCCAGGCACAATTAAGCGAAGGGAAAACACAAACGGTCATTCGCTTCAGCCCTCGCAGTAGGCAGAGTGCGGGCACACTGCACCTGCCCTCTGCTACCCGAAAACATCCCGAAATTTGCCAGCACAACAAATCCAGCCCACAAGACCGCGCAGACCGCGCTGCAGAAACAAGAGCCGTTCCGGGTGCGCCAGCCGTGCAAACTCGCGGGTCGGTGGCGAGGCCGCCTCTCCGCGGCGCCCACGGCGGGGGAGCGGGCGGAAGGGCCCCGTTACGCCCCCCGCGGCTTCTCCCGCTTCACATACCCGGCGGCTCCGCCCTCGGGCGGGAAGCTGCCTGGCCCGGCGAGGGGTGAGGAGGAAGGCGCTCCCTCTTTACACGCTCACGGAGCTGCCTGCGGCTGCAGAAGGCCTTCAGAAAGACCGACGCGGAGTAACGGCTTAGCGGCGCACGACTCCAGTTACCTGCGCGGTGACAAAGCCCTCGTAAGCCGTCCCCTCCCGGTTCTGAGGCAGCAGTAGCGGGCACTGACGGAGCAAAGTCCCCCAGCCCTCCATACCGCCCCTCCCGCCCAGCGCGGCCATTCGAATCCGACGCGCCGCCGGACGAGGGGCCGCCCCTGTCGGCAGACGGCGCACGCGCCTGAGGGGAGAGGGTGGAGCGCGCCAGTACGCTGTTAGAGCGGGCGCGTGGCGACCGTTAGCCTGAGGCGGGCGGCGCGTTACCTGAGGCGTACAATCCTGTGGCGGTTCCCGCGCCGAAAAGCAGCTTCTGGGAGCCCGAAGGGCGCGGCTTCCCGGGAGTCGAACGGTACCCGGTCCCCGGCCAGTACCACGGCTTCCTCACACTCTAGCATGTCCCAAAGGGTCAAGGACACCAGAGCTAGCAAGGACCGTCGAGCAAGGCTTTTAATATGGAGCCTGCTGCACCAAGCAGTGCAACCCAAGGCAAGGGGTCACTTCTGGCTCGATGTATATATTGCTTTGCTAGGAATTGTAGTGTGTTCCCCTCCACAGTATATTTGGGGTGATAAAAACTCTTCTGTCCTCTCACACAGGTGTTAAGATAAAAAAACCTTCCTCACTTTTCTGGGTGGGCTACCACTAGGAAATGGCAGTCATTGTGTTCGGGAAAGCCTGAGGAAGGAGACTTAAAACAAAACTCTGGGGTCTATTATGTAAGCTTCTGGAAGCCTTAAGACTTTGCAGTGTGTAAAGCACAACAAAAGACAGTTTCAGCCTAAATAGACATGAAAGAGACACACGTGGGAAAAAGTTTTACAAAGGGGTAGGTGGCTTACCAAAGTCACCTAAGACATGTTACAGAAGTAGTGACTGAATCTTGAGAATCAATGGAGGCTGTTTCCCTTGGGAACAAGTGCAATCTGATTAGCAAATGACATATTAATGAAGTTTGTAGAAGGGCATGTTTCTAAGCCAGCTCATAAGGCCTCCACTGTTGGATAGGGTATGAACAGCAGATAATTTCTGTGAACTTTTCCAATTATTCATCTCCTGTAGGAGGTAATTTCTCCCAATGGTTGTTGAGTTGTTTGTATCTTAAACCCATGCACCTCACTGTGTAAATGAGTAGAGAAGGCTCAGCAAAACATAGAAGAGGCAGTATTTGCAGGAACTCAGATGTTCCAGGCCAGGGAAGTAGCTGCAAGTGTTACAGCAGTGTTATAGCTTCTTTGATTGCTAGCAACAGCTCAGAACCTGAGGGATAGGAGGTGAAAGATTTCCAAGACCGGCCTTTTAAATTCATCACAGTACAATTTTCAGGAATGTGCCAATGAAAACAGAAAACACAGGCCAGTTAACATGGGGTGTTTTGGTGTGGTTGGTTGGGATTTTTTGTGTGGTTTTTTTTTTTTTTAAACACACCTTGCAAATGTCACCAATCATTTCCAGACTTCCAGCTAATTATAGTGCACCTGAGAAAGACATGTTCTAGCAGTTCAGCGCTTAGTAAAAATGCTGCTCTAATCACCCCTTTTTGCTTCAGATGACTCTGGACTGATTCAAGAAACATTGCTTGAATATATATTCACAAACAAGGTTAAACACCATTTTATTGAACTTCCGTGCCCATCGTTTGCTCCCCTATAGCAGTTCATGTGCGTTTCAATACTGCTAGCGCTGTTCATGTGCATTTCAATACCCAGCATAGCTCACCTTGAGTAGTTAATCCAATGCTTCATAGTAAATTGCATGCTTCATATTATCTGTTAATTTCATTTTAATCAAAATATTTCTTCTCTTGCACTGCTTTCTCTCAATATGCATTACAGCAGAAATTACTTTATTTAAATTGTGAAGTACCTCTCTCCTTTACCAGGTACAGAGATTATTTCTTAATTGCATCAAATGCAAAACTGAAAACAGTTCTTCTTTTCTTGGCCATGTTTATCTTGGTCTCTGACATGAAAAGAAATGTCAAGTCACTTTAGCCAAGTGCAGTTATGGAGTAATGTATCTAAATAAAGATATTGTAATATTAGAACCATAAAATATTTTAGCACTGGGGACCAGAGAACATTAATCATTATCTTGTGCTGTCTATACTGCATACTTTTCAACTTCATATAAAAATGCAATTACTTGAAATATCATGTTACTTTGATCTGGCACACAGGCTTTTTTAAAAAAAGAAAATAAAAGCAAGAAAGAGGGTTGACAGGTGTACTACTTCAGGCAAAGGAGTCCTGATGCGATCTTTCAGCCACCTTTAGTAATTTAATTACAGTCATTGTTTGCCAGAAGAATCATTATGTTATTAATTTTTCTATTCAGGTATCACATTCAGCCAGTTAAGTAATCGAAAAAAATTATGACTTGAGTGACAAAACAAATAGTATGCAGACCAAACACTTGAAAGTGAGAATTTCTAAGCTAGATTTTGTTAGTAAAATTATCCCACAAGTAGTCAGACAGAAAGTACATTCACAGAATTCACATGAAACTATCAGTATCCAAAATAATTGAAATAATGCAGACTTCTTAAGAGCTTGATTTTTTATTTAAGGATATTATGAAAGGCAAGAAAATAACTGCATTATTCTCCAACATAAAACAATAAATTTAAAGCCATGTAAAATTGCTAATACTGTTATTGCTGCCCTTCATAATTCAGTGTCATTTTATTCATTTTGCCCCTAAGAAGTGACCTTTTCTGTGCATATTTCCCAACGTTTTTCCACAAATCCCTGAGTGACAGAATCTCATCCTAATCCCATTTCCATTTTGATGCTACAGAAAAGCACTGTAAACCTTAGAAGCAATAAGTAATCATAATGGAAAGATAATAATATGTTTATGAAATCTGGATTTTATAATAGCAAATTGAAAAATTACAATAGCATTTCAAGCCATTGAAGGTCAATGTTACTAAGAGTGCAAAGCCATCGATCAAGTGTTTTTTAAACTTTCATAGTTTAGATTATTGTTTAATACAAAACATCTCTATTTCAGAGAGCACCTCTTATGAGGTGATTCTACAGCCTGCTCTTAAAAGCAGTAGGTGTTTGTAAGGAAAAACCACACTAGAACAATATTGAGTATATTTTAGGTCTGCTTAAAAGACAGCTAAAGACATAACAACTTCAGAGTCCTCTACAAAATGCATCATAAGCCACAGTTATAGAATTTCAGCCCTAATAAATTCTTAAAGGTAGAAGCATATGAAAGGACACAAATACAGCAAAAGCGTACTTTTAATAGCATGAAGGTGTACTGTTTTCCTGCAGGTAAATTCTCTTGCTAAAAACTGCACCAAAAGTATACATACTGAAAACCAGTGAAACTTAACTTAGGTCCTAGACAAAAAAAAAAAAAAAGAGCTTAAACCTAGTCCTCAGTAAGCTAATTAGTTCCCTCTCTTGAGAGTCAGTTTTCCAATGTTTGAAAGCACAAATTAGACACACTAGCAGCCCTTGGGACTAAATGGAGTTTTCTGTGACTACTCTCCTACTGAAGGCTCACTGGTGTGAAGGACAGTCATGCTCTTCCCTTCACCCTGTTTCTGACTTTGTATCCCCTTCTCACTTGTGCCAACCCTGGTTCCCCATTGATCCCCTTGTAGACTGGGCCAGTTTGTTCACTGACCAAAACCTAATTGTCTTTTTTCTTCTCCTCAGTGCATTAGTTTTATCCTGGCCTGGCTTGCTCAAGCTGTACGCAAGCACTCAAGCTGACAAGAAAGCATCCCAAGGGCACATCCGCAAGCCTAACATCCTACTGTTTCCAAAAAGGATATTTGATCGGACACTGGAAGAGCACACAGGTGAGAACCACCAGGCTTCTCTTTCTACCATAATCCTCTCAGTCCACAGCCTGTTGCTGCCAGGGTTTTAATTTACCCTCCCACATTTGTTTTACCCAAGAATTTTTTGCTACAGAATATTATGAACGAGTTGTATAGAACTGTCTTGCACTGTACTTTTATTTCTGGCTACTTAAACTATTTTGCATCATTAACAGTTCACAAACTTAGGTGGAGAATCTGGACATCTTTTTGAATACCTCAGTACAGAGCAATGCAGTTGGTAACAAAAGCATCTAAGGCAGGAAACCTGTCTGTTCTGATGATTTTAATTGCTATTGTTCTTCTGTATTTAAGAACTTTAATATTAGAAAATATGCACTGATGCCAAAACCAAGAACACTGAATGATCTATTAACAATATAAAATGATTAAGTAAGCATTGGATTTTTTAAGATGTCTTAGGTCTAGAGGGCTCTCAAAGCTCATGTTCATCTTTATACATACAGGCAAAATCTTGGCACTGTCTTTGGCAGATGACCCAGTGAGATGACTCATGTATGAACATTAATGCATTCACATAAATTAACTTCTGCAGATGAGAAACAGAGGTTTTAAGACCAATTACATCTTTCCAATTTGTACAAATAGTCCCCTTGCAGTCAGTGGCAACTCAAGAAGATGAGGCCAATCCATATGTTGTATCGATTCTGAAGGCACAAGAGTATGTAGTTAATCCCTTTCAAACCTTGCAGAGCAGAACATCTTGGAGATCTTCCAAGCAGCCAGATGAAAGTTGCCTTTTAGAACCAGGGGATATATGATGTTAAAGATTCCAAAAGATGCTAGGCCAAAATCTGACTTTGCTTTTACCAGTGTGAAATGAGAACATTTCAGTGGAGATGTGTGCCAACAAATACAAACCTGATGATTATCTTGCAAGATAGACTATAATGCTAACATCTTCTTTCTTGTTAATTCCCAGAAAAACTAAACTGAAGATAACAAACTAAAATATAGTCATTCCAGCTACAAGTTTTTGACCCCCAAAACATTTGTCAGGCACTTCACCATAGCTTTGAGGGGCTTTTGCACTGCTAATAGGTTTTACATGGAGATTATTCAGATACCAGAGTGATAATTGACAGCATCTTTCTGGGTAGGTTGTAAACCAGTAAAAGTTACAAATGCATGACAGTCTGTGTGTGCATGGGAACGGGATCTTCAGTACACACAACTCATAACATTCATGACAGCTGTTATAGATGTGAAACTGGAGAATTGTCTTTCTGTAAAGTTCAAGACATAGCACCTTTAGATGTGTTCACACCAAATTTTTGTCCCTCAACCAGCCACTGAATCTGAGTATTTTGAATCTACAGTAAGTATTTCACTGGTGAATTTTCACCCCTTTTGGTGGGATTTTCTAAACCCTGTAGGAACACAAAACCATCCATCAAGCAAAGTTCAGAATCTGCAGGGTGACACCCAGGATCCAGTTCAGAATCCTCAGATTTCTGAGTGTTGCTGGATCATGCCAGTAACACTGAGGCTGAAATTAACTAGGTTACTAAATAAATGTTGTATTTGTACAACATTGTGGCTAAATTCCATCCTTAGTGCCCACTGTGAATCAATATTGTCTAGCAAACTAAAATGAAATGCTTGTGTTGTGCAAAATGATGGAAGTCATTCAGACAGAGCCATATCACTGAACGCCATTTCCCCTACATTTTCAAGGTTTCCTCACCCTCAGTTTTGAGGGTGAGGAAGCTTTAGAACTTACATAAAACCACATTTTGAAGCAAAACTAAATGTTTTTATAAATGTCACAATGACATAAACATGTAAAACAAAGACTTTACATTTGTATGCTACTTGAACCAGTAAAATTATTCCATATGCCCATATTGTTGGGAAGTACAAAGTATACTGACAAGAGACTAAAATCAGAAAGGTGGGTCATTGCTCCCTGTTACACTAAGAATGTCTTTCATAACTTTTAATCCTTGAAACATTTAAGAGAGTTGCCTTAAAACTCACAGAAAAAGTAGCTATTATTCATGGATAGCAGTCTGTGAATTTGGGCAAGTCTATTCTTTGTCTTAGAAACAAGTTGAATACTTACTGTTCTGTCTGAATTTAAAGTTGTGCGATCAGTGGCTTAAAAGTTCATTGGATCTACATCTGTACCATGTGAAAAAAAGCTACTGTTTGTTGAGAATAGTTTTCAAGCCAGCAGCTGCAACTTCAGTAATTTTACGCTAAGCAAAAAGTTTACATTACAGCACTTTATTACATTTAACTTTATAATAGTTTTAAGTAAATGCCTAAGAGAGGGAGACTGTAAAAGTAGAGACTACTGTGCAGAAATTAGAAAGAAAAAAAGGAAAATACATAATGTATGATGTAAAAAGAAACAGATAACGAAAATTAAAAGGATTTTACTAGAGAAAAACAATTTCATTTTATTGTAAAGCTCTAAATGAATAAAATAAAGTCTTTGAATGTGAAGATGATTAAAAAGACAAAATCATTAGCTAAAGATATTTACAAGTTTAGACTTTCATTTTGATTGTAATTTTAATTAGCTGGACACTGGGGGGGATGAAAATGAAAGCCTACATCATCTACTTACTCTTTAAATTGCATTCCACCTTAATTTTCTGCTCTTCAGTTCTTAATTTTCTCTATTTTTGTTCTAAGTAATCCGGTTATCAGAATAAAGTGATTTTCTCTCAGCCAGGTTTAACATTCAGTATTTGAGTCTGTGAACCAAAAGTTCACCCCACTGCTTCAATTTTTATTCTTTCAATAGCAGAAACTCTCCAGGAAACTTTTCCAGTCTTTTGTCTGTACAGCAGGGTGCTTTATGTACACATGACAGTTATGTAGCTAATAACAAAGGATTCTATTTTAAAAATAATTATGTTCCATTTACACAGTTTCCCACGGAATTTACTCATAAAATGCAGGATGCACCAAAAGATTAAGTGCTATTTTCCTGTTCATTAAAGCCATTTTTCTAAATGTAACTGAGTTATTTGCCTTTTTGTCTTGAAAGAAACACATGCCCAAGAAGTGGTTAGAGTCAGTTTATTCTTAAACAAAAGAACTAATTGCATCTAGGCTGTGTCTGCAGTGTTACAGTTAACTTGCTGATTTGTACCCTAATGTCAGGCCATGGCTGGATGCTCCTGTCATGACTAGCTTTACTGGTTGAAGATGCTGAAGGCACTGTTGACCTGACTGTCCCTTCTGCACCCAGAAGTGCTTCAGTCAGCCTGACTGAAGGAACACAGTAGAGCCTCCTCCTACTAGCAAAGCCATCCAGGTTCATTTTAACATTTGATGAAGGTAATCTGGCAGATTATTTTGCTTTTTCCAGAAAAGTTCTGGAAGCAGAAATCTGGAGCTGAGATTGCTGCAGATGCAAAAGCAAGACAGTCAAGTCACCATGTAAGCATCCTCGGTTTCAAGCCTTGTCTGTATGAAGGATTCCTCAGTTTCTGTCCTTCCCTGAAAATGACTTGTGAAGTATCATGAGATTGTTCCACAAATTGACTTGTAGTTGGCCCATGAGGATGAGCTATGGAAAAGCATAGGGACTGTCAACACATTTAGGGCTTTCGCCTGCACCCAGAATGGAAGATGTTATATAAAGGAAGCAAGCCTGTATTTCAGCCCTTATTCGAACCAGGTTATCTGGTTTGAGCTAGAAAGTAACTACACTGCAATCAAAGTTTTCTCTTAACATTAACTCTGCTGACCTTTATTTCAGTAAGTCTTCATTCCTTTCCAAATAGTTGGTTTTACGAACAATTCAGTCCCAAGAGATGTGTTATATACCCTTCTTGGATTAGATGATTGGTTTTTACCTGGCTAGAAAACAGCAAGCATAGTTTAATCTTGACAAGTTCCTTTTGTCTCATTGTTTAAAAAGCAGTTCACTCGCAGACCACCTTGCTCTGTCTTTCCACTTCAGAAAAGAATGCAGATAGGATTCACTCAGGGCCTTTCTGTAAAGGTTTCCACAGAGTGTATAAACAACCTTCAACAAAGCCTACGAATACCTTTCTGTACCTGGGAGTTCTTCTCTTTTTAGTGTCATTTTAGTTCAGATCAGCGTTGTGCTTTTGAAGCAAGTATCTGCTTGTCCTGAGGTTCTGTGCTTTGATTCACATCATGATGTATTGAAGCACATGAACTGAAATCCTTTTGGATTAAACTGAAGTAGAAAGTGCTGCAATGCATCTAATGCACTCCAGCTGAAAATGAGCATTCAGTCAATTGAACCCAACTACAGATTTTTTTAAGTTTAAAAAGAAAGTGTGACATGGACATTGCACCCTCATCACCACCTATTTTGCTTTAAATTAACACTTCTCCTGGTCCTCAAACACCGCTGATGCAGATGCAAGTTTAAGGATAATATACTTCAAATTCAGCACCTTCCTATTTCTAGTTTCACTTACCTTTTATAGAATTAGATGGTCATCATGTAGTCAGGCTCTCCCAACTAATTCTAATAGATTCAGAACTCTGTCAAGATACAGTTGTCTGTTCCCTGGGAAGAACAGCCAATTGCAAATGTTATATTTAAAACTAAAGGTCCAATTACAGGACCGATTTATGATCTCAGTTGAGCCAATATAAATCTGATATAGTTCATTGACTTCAACCTGACTGCAGTAGCTTTATTCCAAATTTGCTCATGTGTAATGAAATGGAGTTCAGACAATGACTCAGATTATTACTTTTTAAAGAATTAACTAGTAATGTCAGATGCAATAGAGAGTCCTTCCACCTTTGAAACAAGGCTTCAAAATTATCACTTGTGGGTCAAAAGCATGTATTCAGTCCACTGGTGCTTTAAGGATTTTTCTTAAGAAAGCAAGAGGTAGGCAAATAGAGGCATGAAGACTTTAGCAGCACTACCTAGAAGTAAGGGCCGGTGACCTGTTTTGGGGTTTTTTTTTGCCATTATTGGTATTATTCAGAGTCCAGGGAATAGTTTGAATTTTCCTGTTTCTCAGTACTTTAAGCACTAGCAGAAATCTGTCAAAAGAAAAATGTGGTAGTGAAACTGTCTTTTAGGCTTTCATAGCCAGCCTAGTCCCCTTGTTTTGTGGTAATTATTTGTGAGTTGTTAGATAAGAAAGGAACAGATCTCTCATATGTAACTTGGTTACCTTAAATAGTCCAGTTGAAATAACTATGATTATTCACCCACCCCCCTCCCTCCCATATTCAAGAAAGAAAGAAAGGTCATTCAGAAAAACATTTAAGTAAGCATTTAATATAAATACTCTTTTCAGAGCTGTCCAGATCAGGTATGGTTTTAAGTAGGTCCTCTCCCCAGGGAACCTTTAATCTAGAATTCCCTGAACTTTATAGATATCACATTTTATAGGCTTTTACTTTTATGAAAGTAGCAACGAAGAAATAGGTGAATAAATGCTGTACATAGGCAGTCTGCTACAAAATAGCTACAGATAGTTGATTTTCAGAGTCACTGATTAAATTGTATTGGAACAGAGAATTAACTGTAGCAAACAAATGCTATATCAAATAAAGCACAAGGGGACTCGACAGAAGATTAAAACAAAATTCAGGTATCCAAACTAAAACTACATTGCATAGCATACAATAAACATGTTTCACCTCAAACTAAAATTCTTCACACTGACAAAAATTTCTTTCCTTGGAGCTAGAATCCTGAATAACACTACATAAGGTAGTTCCACCCACTTCTAAGCTTATGCTGGATCTGGGTTTAAGTCTTCACGCTCGAATGCTTGCAATTAATTTCAGGTGCAGTAATGACAGAAACAAAACATATGCAGAGGCACTACTTTTTAAAGAAACAACAAAACCAAAACAGGTTTAGAGAATTATCCATCAAATTACATTTTTAAGAGTGGCTATTAAAATGTTGATGAAAGAATATAAGATGATGAGTCAGGGACACTAAAAGACCAAATGCATGGGTTCTACAAGATATTACACTAAGTACTAAGAATTTCACTTTATAACCCAATGTGATTAAATAGCATACTGCTGAAAATGCAGATGTTATAGTACTATAGTAAAAAAAAAAAAAAAGTGCCTTTTAAAGATGTTTCTAATTAAATCATGAAAGATCACAAAGAAAATTGGGAGGGGTTTTAAGAGTGTTGTCATCTACAAGGCCCAGAATTTTTGGCTGATCTTTGAAGTTTACTTCTTCAAACTTTATGCCCTTGAAACCATTAAAAGCTTGAAAGATTTTTCTGGTGAAACTCGGTAAAGTTATGGTTATATTGTACTGCTCTGTAATGTATGAGAGCTGCTTGTAAGGAAGGATTATTTATAAGGAAAATGGGGGTTTAGATTGGTCTTGGACTTCTATTTCTGAGGCAGCTAAAGACAAGGTAACACCCATGGCAATGAAAATTCCTGCCAGCTGTGTAACGTTCAAATCTAAAGCATGTTTTCAAATGGCAGTTACAGTGATAGAAAAAGTAAAATGATTCATCTGTCTTTCAAGTATAAAATTAGGCTTCAGCAAGGCCAATCATATTTATACGGGATTTTTTATTTTTAAATAATCCGGATTTCATAGGTGTTAGGAGACTGTTTCTGAACCGAAAGAAGTGTGAGCATTCTGTTATGTTTTATAAGGTTAGAAGTACATGTCAGTAAATATTAAAATAGTCCATAAGTTAGTTTATATTGTGGACCTTGCTTAATCTCAAAACATTCCGGTGCTTGTGAAATAATGCCTTCTGTATTCCAAAAGCTTTTCTTCTGCCATTCAACCTACTGCCATTGTCTACTGACTGAATAAAGTACTTAACCATATGAAGTTATGGATGAATATATATGTTCAAGTGTGGGAACAAGAGCATGAATGTATGCCAGACCCCCTTGTTCTGGGATATTCCATTCATATACTTAAATCAATTTTTACAGGGTCAAGATTGGCTCTTTGTCACTATTTTCTCCTACCTAACCAAATTCTTCCTGTCTGAACAAAAAGTGTGTTTCTGTTCAGTCTAATTTTCTGTCTCCTTTATAAAAATAAAACATTGTTATGTGGCAGCTGATCTTCTTCACTTCCCAGCAGGTCAGTAGTAACTAGCTGATTCCATGGTGTCCGCACCCTTCAAAATCTGAGACAAGATACTCCTAAAAGTCAGGTGCTGATGGAATTGTGAAAGATATTCATTCTTGCAAACCTCTTCTGAAAAGAGTTGAAGGAACAAATTCTTTATAGCGTTAGACTTGCCAAGCTCCTTGGCTGACATCCCAAACGAAAAGCTCTATTGCATTTTGAAGTCTAGATATGACCTCTTCACCTATTTTTTCTGGGGAACTACTTTAGGTTGATTGCTTTATTCATGTCTTTCTTATCTCTCAAGTTCTCATAACTTTTTTTTGTTGTTTTAGTACAGTGACCGTACTATTAACCCAGTCAGTAGTGTCTGAATTAACTCCGAATGATTGAGCCATCTGGTGAAGTTCAGTTTGTATTCCGTCTCTGAGAGTTAATTGGATTTTATGTGGCACATCTACTTCACAAAGCACATTGGGGCCTATAGCAGTGTGATATATTATAGATTTAATGCATCCCAATCCATTAAAAACTTCATCAGATTCATTAACTGTAGTTTGTACATCCATTTCAGTAGACAAATCTGTTTGATCATATGCATTTGCAGTTGGCTGTATATCTAAGCATGTTTCCTCGTACACTGCTTATAACTTTAGCCAGTGGCATCTCCTCTGCAGAAAGAACAGTTTGGTTTCATTTCCTTCACATTGTAAGTGCTCTCTAATGAATCATTTTTAGTACACTAGCATTTGAACATTGGGTGGCTGTTAGTTGTTCTGCATGTTTACCACTTTTAATTTCAGACAACTTGCAAAACTACTACATTTTGCCTTTGTTTCTACTGTCACAAACTACTTTTTTTGAATGTTTGTATAGAAACAAATAGTTAACTCAGTTTCTTCATGACCATATAAACTTTGGTCTCAAATGTCTGACCAGGTATGTAATTTGTTTTTGCAAACATTAAATTTTTACTGGATATAAACCAATTTTGCAGAATGGATGCTTTCATGGTATACTTAGTATCTGTCCAAAGTTGTGAATTTAGAGATGCGACTCTATATACTATGACTGTTTTTTTAAAAGTCTTATCTGCTGAGAGGAGCTTAAGTCAATGACACTGTGGTGTCAGCAGAGCCTTGGAAGCACAAATTCTCTGTTCTCTATACTAACTAATATGGAAGAAATCATTTTTTTCCCCTAAAACTTGCTCTTACATTTAGAAATGTTTTTGTTATCAGTGTAAACATTCACTGGTATTGTAATAGCCAAACTACTTGAAACAATAATCCTGAAAAATTACAACTATTTATAGAAAGGTATTCACTATTTATAGAAAGGTATTCACTCTCCAGACAATCACATGGATATGGAATTTAAAAAAAAAATTGACAAGATTTTTTTATACTTAGCTAGTCTTTATTTATTTTAAATGTTCTAATATTTTTTCTAGAGTTACAATTTTTTCATTAAGAGAAAAATATCAGCAATCATTGTTACAAATCTTCTCTAATTTCTTTGATAAAGAAGGAATGACACATTTTTATAGGAAAATAAATCTGAAAAGTGTATCATCTTCCTCACAATACTTATAAGCTTCAATGAAAAAAACATTAATTAAATCCTTTTGGTCCAGCCTTTTGAGTGTTCCACGAGTAGGCATCCAAAATGTTTTGCACTACCACATGCATGTGCAAATATCACTTAGTTGTCTTCCCATGCTATTAGTTTAAAAAGGAAATGTTTCCATACCAATAACTTTTTTTGATAGATCAATGTTTATTTGACTTTTTTTGTTTTTTTCCTTAATTGTTCAGCAATTTCCAGCTATTTCTGGTTGCAAAGAAATATACAATAGATCTTGAAACCCTCTAGGCCTATGACGTGCAACGGTCTACATGGTTTGTCTTTTTTCTGTCTTATTTTTCTACAGTTCTTCTTCCAGGAAAATTCGGGGGTGCTTCAACTGCTTCTGGGGTTGCAAAATTCCTTCCAGCATGAAGAACAGTGATAAGTTCATTTGCTGTACTTTTGTCAAAATCCCATTTATGTCTGACACTATATAATTAGAGCAAGTGGTGGTTAAAAATCTTCCGCAAAATTAATTTCCTGCTCCTATTCACAAGCACAGATCAAGGTCATGACAGGCTGTGCTCCTCTCACATCTCAGTATATATTGACTCTAATGGAACCTCAACAAAATTTTGGAGTTGATACACCTAAAGAAGGCATTTGTCCCATGACATTATGACTTTTCCTCTTTTTAAAGACAAAATCAAACTAGAAACCCTAATGATTTAAACAGAATTTCAGTGGAAAACTTAAATGTGTCCAATAAATGGCATCCTAAAACACCTGATATTTTAAATCTATGGTAAATGTCAAGAACATTTTTCCTGTCCTCACTACATTACCTCACTTGGATCATTTGTCTTTCAAAGGACTAGTAAACCTTAATTTGCTTTAGCAGCTTTGAATGGATTTTTATTGTTTCTTACCACAGCCTTTCAACTCTAGTAATTTGAAAACTAAATATGAACTGCAAAACTCAATCAATCCTGTAGTATTCTTTTAATATCAATTTTGATATAATTAGCCCCCAAACTGTGTTCAATTACTGACAATTATTCTCATGCACTTTGAGGGACAACACTAATTTCACACTTAGCAGCATTTTAAAAGGAAGGTGATTCAAACACTATGTAAAAAAGTTCCTTTCTCAAGATCTATACAGTGTTGTTGAAGACTTTGTATGTACAATAGCCTTCCACTGTGGCACAATAATTGAATTCAGATTTTACAAAAAACACACGTGTATATGTGATTCTGTTGGGCAGGTAGCTGTGTTATTATTCTTATAATGCCAACTAGGCATACTCTAAGATTGGCTGTATTCTTTTTAAGCCAATAACATATGACAAAATCCACAGAAATTGATGGGCTGGATTAAGATAATGATTATGGTGATATAATCTGGATGTCTTCCACCCAGATTCCTTTCTCTTAAATTGTATTACAGATATTTGAAGCAACCCTCTTAGAAGTTCTACCAGGGACCTTCCCTCAGTTTATAAATAATACCTTTTCTCATCTTCATCCCATTCTTTCTCCTATCCCATATGAATGCAGGCAATAAAGACTGGTGATGTCATTATGGTACTGTGGTAATGATATACAACTTCTGTTCCAATGAGGTCGTTGGAACTTTCAGTCACTTTAGAGCAACAAATTATTTTTGTTACATCTATTTTGCTGCTGGAGTCTCTGATGGATTTTGTGACAATTGAAAATTCTGTTAATTTGTGTGCATATTTTTAAGAGGTTGCCAGTAGAGCCCAGAGCAGGGACTGGGTATTCATATTATAGAGTAGCAAAAATCCAAATACGGAAATAAATCGAATGACACCTTCCTGAAATGAGAGTTACAAAATGGAGCTAACAGATATTGATAAGTAGCAGTCTTCAGAAGATCTTCTAAATTATCTAGTGTGTGCCATGTAGTTTAAGCAGAGGAGGGAAGGAAACAGAAGAGTTATTGTGAAAACAGCATGCAGACACTTAACAACAAAAATAATAACCTTTTGTTGGGAAATGACAGCAAATCTTAGCTCTGGTGTATATCTCAATGATATGAAGGAAAGTTATTACAATAAATAAAATTGTATGCATTGCAACTTCACAAACACACTGCATGGCTGAAAAATAAAGACTGGTAACTAAACTTCTGCAGAGGATGGATGCAAGGTTATTTTAGTTTAAATGTAGATTTTGTCTAGGCGTGAAGTGTAATGGTTTTGTGTTACAAACACCATGAAGTGTAGTTGTTTTGTTACTAAGATTTCATTAGTTATAGTAGCCTCTAATGGTGAAATGCTGATTTAAACTTCCATAATCACGCCTTTCCAGGGAATCCAAGCCAGCCTACAGTACTAAGTGACAGTTTTTTGCAGTATCTTATACTGTGTTGGTTCATATTTTTTCCAGAAAGCTGAGCTGAATCTTTTCCATTTATGGCAGACCAGTGCTATTATATGTCGCCAGGAGAAAAAAGTCAAAACTTTATGAAACTGTAATAGTCAACTACAGTGACTCCTTGGGTAATGTGAGTGACAAGATGAGAATGTAATAATAGAAGGAAGCCCCAAATCATGCTTGTTCAGCAACACTGGGAAAAAGAAGATCCAACTTGGGGAAAAAGCTGACCAAAATGCAATGGAGCCCCTTGAGGACATCAGTAAATTGTGCCTCATAGGCTAAGTAGGATCCATCTTTGGGGGAAAAAGAGGAGTTGTGCATGTATAAATATAATCTTTGAAAGGTATATTGAAATGGAGACTCATACAAAGCTGATTGAAGGCAATAATTTTTCTTTCTGTTGACTCAGGAGGCTTTGGGTAATGATTCTGCAGGTGACAGAAGCAGCGTCAGAAGCTTCTGCATAGGTACAGTATTGAAAACAATCTCAATGCTGTTAGTAATGCTTAACAATCCACAATCTAGCTAATTGCAGTAGTTTTTAGCATTGTAGATCCAAACTATTGCTGAATAATGTCTTTTAAAAGAAGTTAGCTAAACATTTTATGTATTTACACAAGAAATCTCTGAGGATATTTTTTTACTGGATCACATGGCCTCAACAAACATTTTTAAGTGGAAGAATTGAAATACAAAAGATAAAATTCAGGGAATGTAAAAGGTCTGGTTAAACAGTCAGGGTACAGAATCTTGTAGTGAAGAATGAAGTTGTGTTGTGAGCTCACCTGCTTTTGTTTACCTATTGCAGTGTTCTTGGTATATATCAAAACAATATGTGCAGCAATACCTAGGCACAATATGGTGAGTTAATAATGGAGCTTCAGTCTTAACTGTGAATTCCCTTGCATTAGTTGGTATATTGCTGATATAGATAGGATTTTGTGGCTTAATACGTAGCAGCACATAGTGTGTCAGCTGGAAATCCATTTTGTAGTTGTGGAACAATATACAGAATACAATAAACCCATTCCCACCTTCCCATTCCTTTCTTACAGTAGGAAGCCAACATTTAGAAACCCATAGCAAACAAACACCTGCTAAGCATAAATCACAAGCATGAACACAGCACTGGACAAGTTCAGAGAGATATGATGGAAGAAAAATCCATGAAAAACCTTAATAGTCATTAGGAAAACCTAACATTTATTTCACAAACTGACAGGTGGCCAGTGAATCGCCTTCAGAACAACCATAAGGAACGAACTGGTTATTATGCTAGTGAAACTTAAACAGCAGAGCTTTTTAATAAGCTGCATTCTGTTAGAAGTACTCTGAGGGAGCCCAAGCAGGAAAAAGCAATAATCACATCTAGCAATAACAAGAGGATCAACTAATATCCATCATAATTTTTCCCTGTTTTGCTTCTCCCTATTAGTATGACATATAGTAGAAATAGAAACAGCCTAACAAGATACTGAGTAAAACAGGTGCTGAAACAAAAGCATCTTCCATTTAGAGAGTCAGCATTTTTCTTTGAAAAACCTCTTTGTACTATGCAGGTTGGAGCCTAGGTTGCCCATTGTTTATACTCATTGTGTGATGTGTGCACTATTTTATCTCTTCCTGCAGAGTTTGCTTGTGACATACATAACACATGTGCCCATAAAGTTACCCAGAAATGCACTGAAAAGGTTCAATATATGTCATGGCAAGCATATTTCTTTGTTAATTCCATAAAGACAGTCTGGAGAAGCCAAGTCTCCTATGATTTTTGTGTCCGCAGTGGGGAGAAAACAGCACATTGTGTGCTATCATTATCACAGAATTACAGTGTGCTATGTAATACTTTTACTCTTGCCAGAGAATGATAGTGGAAGTGGCATTGCCCCATTACTAATGCTTAATGTATGACCAATCAGAAGCTGAAAATCATATGACCAGTGGCAGCTTATGCCATCCCATCAGTTAGTAAATTGGATGCAGTTTGTCAGATGGACACAATATCCCTCCACTGTAGGTGGTCTCTGTTTCATTAGGTTTCAGATTGATGGTAGTGAACAATAATCCAAAAGTGTGCAATAGGTACATCAACCTCATTTTTCATTAACAGTGCTTCCCAAATGTATTGGAAGCAGGTACAAAACATAGATTTTGTTTGGCTTACTTTGATCCATGGAGAGACTGTTGGGTATCTGACTTCGCTGCTGGAGGCTTATGGTTTCAGTTAGCAGAACCTGGTACAGAAACTGGATGAGGTGTTTTTGATATAATCTCGTCATTTAGGTGAGATGCAGAAATAGTGGGTGGCAAAGCTGGTAATTTTTCTTTTTTAATGAAGTAATGAGCAACCAACAATCTATTTACAAGCAATGCATTGGATTTACTGCAGCATCTTTCTAAATTACGTGGTAGATACAAGACTGGTACTTACTTTTTTTCTTTTTCTGTATTTCCCAAGAGATTAACAGAAATGGTGGTGCATTTTTGCTACTTCTAAAGGAAATGAAAAGGCTGAAAGTCTTTCCTAAGGTCACTGAAATGACATACGAACCAGCTACCGGTGTATCTTACACGTTGTTTTGGTTTTTTTTTTTTATAGGGGTATGTTTTACTTCACAATGAAATAACTATAGTAGTATATTATGTGGCTCAGATACTGGCTAATTGAAAAGGCAAAGGGGACTTTGGGTCCCTGAAAATAACATAATATTTAGAAAGATGGAGAAAAATGGTATTAAACACTGCAGTAGATGAGCAAGAACCGCTATCATCAGAACTGATGGGGTCCCACATGCTTTCACTGTCTTTGATACAGTTTTCTTTCTAATTTTTATATTGAAAAAGTGTGCATCTACATTATTAGCCAGTTAAACAGACTTAGTTTTAGAAATAAAAATCAAAGCTCTAAAATATTATGAAGCAAACCACCATCAATTTTCTTATTTAAATTATTTTTTAATGTTAAGATGAATGAATCTTATTATGTAGAAGTATATATACTGTTAATCATTTAACATCAAGCTATAAATGTAGGCAATACGATTTACTCTTTAGATGCATTTCTTAACTCAATTTTACAAGAAGTTTCCATCCACATTATTTCATTGTCTCCTTCTGAAAAATGTACGTCTAGGTCCTGAATGATTTAAAGAAACCTCTCCATTTGAACAGCATGAACACGAACACTGTTCTCTATGGGGCTTGGGGAGGGGGATGTCTGTGTGTGCATGTATTTGGCATGAATTTATATGGAATATATTGATGCAGGGTCTCACATCATGCCATTTTTTCAACGGCATCTCTTATCATTGTTTAAGAATATCTTTTCACTTTTATGCTTTTCTGTAGTTATCTGACATAACTGGGCAACTTTTCTTCTGAAGTTCTAAAACATATGTCCATTGCCCTGGTTTTTCAGCCTTGAGCATATCTCTTTAATAGATCACTTTCAAGATGATGATACATTGATATTCTCCTTTAATTAGTGTCATGAAAGAGAAAAAGCCCTTCAAATGTCAATGGCTTGCAAAAGTTGTTGGAGCATCTTCTTAAAGCAAATCTGAAGGACTGGCCCTCACTTTTTTTCCCCCTCTCTTTCACATGATCCTATTACAAGAGTTTTTTTGTAAACTGGTGTTATAAACGATTATTTTTAGTTAAGAGAAGCACCAGGAAAGATTAAAAAATTGATATAAAGACATTTTGGTTCTTGATCTTCTTTCTTCTCATCTCAACCTTTAGAAAGTCTTGCTGGAAGAACACAAGGAACAGCAGGAAGGTTTCTAACAGATCTTTGAGACCTCCTTGCAGTCAGATCCCAGGGGAGCTAGAACAGTATACCTCTGTGGTTCAAAAACTCTTTGGGCCAGAAAAAGGGGCCTTTATCTGCTGACATTTCAAACATATTCAATCAAATATTGATCTAGAAAATCAGCCACTTTTTTTCTAGCAAGGAAATTAAATTAGTGCTACCTACTGAAGATCTACAAATGGTTCTCCTGAAGATAATGATAGTACCCTAGGCTATTCCTAGGATCAAAAGTTTTTATGGACACCAAACTGATTTAATATTTTCTGTAATGCATGGAGAAAAAAGGGTGAAAGATCTGCTTGCCAATAGTAATGTGCTGGAGATTATCTCATGTGGCGAGTCCTTGCATCAAGGAGCCAGGTATGTTTTTCAAATCCATCTCATCTTTGGAATAAAAGAAATGGAATATAGCCCATTTCACCTTACACAAAGATTTTCATCACCAGAAACATCTGATACCTCATATTTAAGTTGGCTCTGGTAGTACATACTCCTCTAACTCATAAACATTTCCTGTGTCTGTTGTGTTCTGTTTTCAAGATGTCCCTTATGTTGCTTTGGAAGATGTGAAAAGTCTCTTCTTCATACTCTAAATACTAACGTATCATAAAACATGTCTAATGTGCCATAACAAGATAAAGATTCCTTTGAAAATATTTTAAGTACCACTGCGGCAACATTTTCATCATTCATATGATGAAAAAAGGTAGTCTTTACAGAAGAGCATAAGGGTTTAATAATTGGACTGGTACTCTAGCGTATGAATTTACTGGAAAAAAATAATTAGACATTAGTTTTTATTAAAGTGTTTCTCACATTCTCAGCCATAAAATCATGTCTCGGAGGTTTAACTACACTGAGGCCAGGAACTGAATTGTTAGTGGCTGAATCAGTAAAAGGTGGATTCTTCACCTCTTCCCAAGAGAGAGGTGCTGAGATTATATGGAGTTTTGAAATTCTGACAGTCTGTATTCATTACTGGACCTGTATATTTGGACTACATTCATGGATAAAGAAGAGGCATTAGATATAAATTTTGTAAATGTATCAAAGCATCTCAAAAGTGTTGAAGGACTGGCTTCAAAAGGAGTTAAGTGGTTCGCAAATTCCAAGCTTCACCAAAGACTGAATTATTCTTGTCTGTTGTTTTGTTTGGCTGGTTTAGATTCTGTTTGATTGTTAAGGTCTTCCTGTCTTTAGATTGTCTATTAATAGTTTTGGCTAACATTAAATAATTTAAAATAGTAATCATTAAATATTCTGTATACATTTACACAGAATTCTTTAGGTTAGAAGGGACCTCTTGGATCATTTAATGTAACCCCCTAGCTCAAGCAGAGTCAGCTGGAGCTGGTTGCTCAAGACTCTGTCAAGTCAAGTTTTGAGCATCTCCTCAGATGGACTCTACAACATACCTGGTCAGCCTGTTTGACCATCCTCATAGTAAAACAGTTTTCTTCTGCTCAGACTAAATTTTACACTTTTTAATTTGTTTCTGTCTTCTTTTTTCCTGTCAGTGGGCACTACTGAGAAAAGTCGGGGCTCCTCATTCTTCATTCCTTCCAATCATGATCCCCCATCAGTTACTACTTCTCCAGGTGGCTGTCTCAGTTCTCTCAGCCTCACCTCATATGAGGAGATACTCTTAATTCACAGAAGCCATCACAAAAATTCAGCTTATGTATCTTGAAACTGTTTGCACAATTCAATATAGATTTTCAAGGAATTTAGAACCAAAAAAAAGTCATGTGTGCCACCCTTTCTCTAGAATTTTTCTAACAGTGATCTTGTATACAACAGATAATCCAGCAAAGAGCTAGGGGTTCCTTCTTGGAAAAGGATTCCTTTGTGTAAAAATGTTTCTGTTCTGCAGATTCAGCTCTTGGGTGTTCAAAATGCTCTGAAAATCACTACAGCACATAAGAATATTCTGTAGCATGGGGTCCATGCAGATTGCAAGATTACAAGACAGATACGTTAATCCTGTGAATAATATATTGTAGCCTATGTTCCTGGGAAAATAATAATATATAATCCTTTTAAAGGAATTACAGAGCATCAAGATGTGAAGTTAAATGTTAATATAACTTAGAGAACTACTTTCCAATTTTAGGGAAGCATCAATGAAACTTAATATATCTTCCAGCTGCCTCTCTCTACTAAATTCTTAGCAAACTGAATAAACTTTTCCAAGATATTTTAGGGAGGTCACCAAGTGGATTAAATAATTCCCTCTATTTGCTGTTAGTCGTCCCTTTTTCCACTTTCCAAAATATTGTTGGCCTTGAGAAAAGTCGTGTTTTGGACGGTGGAAGATTCCAATGTTGCTACTGATTTCACTTTCATCATGAGGCAGAGAACACCAACACAGCAGAGTCTCATCTTTCAGGCAATTGACAGGTAGCCCTGAGATACCTGCCTCCAGTCTGGTTACTTTCAGAGTGGTAGTATCACCTATTGTTTGCCTTCATTGAACTGATAAGTTTCTCTCAAGAGACAGAGAACTGAGGAAATCTGCTAGTTAGAAATATTGAGAATATTTATATTTGAACTAACAACTGCAAATCTTTCTTTGAAGAAACAAGAAACTTAGCCCCTCAGTGCTAGTAATGGTTTTGCTTGCCAAACTATCCTAGAGAGCAATAACATATCAGGTGGGGAAACAAGTTGCTTGCTTGGTTCTGAAAATGAAACCTTGCAAGGCTCCAAGTGTGCTGAGTGTCCTCTCAAACATAAATGACAAATACAGGGAGCCACGCATTGTGAAGGAATTAACTCCTTCAGACAAATATTTTAAATAAAAGCACATGTTGAAATGTCCAAAGTGCTCAGAACAATGCACCCTAGAATTAGTATAATGTAAATACTATTTTGAAAGGAACCTGATCTGGTAAACAAAAATTATTTTTCTGATTTTCTTTATACAACAGGACATTCATATATTAATTTATCTATTAGAACTCATCAAAAGTGAATGTTTCATGAAAGTGTGGATAAAGGTAACCTGCTTAAATATTTCAGTCTAGTCTTTCAAAGCCTCACAAAATGTAAAGAAATTAAGTAGTCACAAAGCTGCAGACAAAACCAGAAATTCCATACCCAAAGTTCCTGTAGCTTTCAGTCAAAACAGATTTCACTTAGTTTTTTGTCATGAACCAACCCTACTAGGAGATATAAAAAGGAGGAATAAATGAATTCTCAGTTTTCACCGTAGTAGAATTTGACATCCAAGTGCGTGCTCTTCTGCAACAGGAATGGCATAGTTTAATATATTTTTTAATGAACTGGAAAAAGGGATGAGCATTGAGGTGATAAAATTTGCAGGTGACACAAAATTATTCAGGTTAATCAGGTCCAGAGAGGGTAATAAGAAACTTCAGAAGAAAATAAACAAGTCAGGTGAATGATCAACCTGATGGCAGATTAAATTCAGTGTGATATATGCAAATTAATGTACTTTACAAGGATTTTTTTTAAGCTATGTTTACACCTTAGTGAGTTCTAAATTAATTGTATCAAAGGAAAAAGACTTAAATAGCATTGTCAAGTGTGCAATAAAGTCCTCCACTTGGCATGCAGTTGTAGTAGAAAGTTTTTGTACAAAAAGGAAGAATAATATGAGGAACTCTTTAATGTTATTAAATCAGTTGTCCTCTGCATTTCAAACACCATGTACAATCCTGGTCACCAACTGCAAACAGAAGTGTTGCAAATTGAGAAGCCACTCAGTTCTGTCTGGCAAGAATGATAGAGGATAAAGAGAAAAGATTGAAGCAACTGACATCACCAGCTTCACAGAAGGGCTTCATAATAGATATGATAAAAAACTACAAAATAATATCTTGATAAGGATGGTTAGGCTCTTATCAGTGAAATTTAAAGCAGAAGGCCTGCATCTCACACAACGTGGAGCATGTTGCAACAGGGTGTTAGTTTGCCAGAAGTTCAACAGGGACTGGACATTTATATGAACACAGAGGTCTTAAACTCTGAAGTTAATTTTTTGCTTTTTGCTTTGCAAAGATAGATCTGCAGGAATTGCTTCTATATATAGGCTTCTATAAATTTTGCTTCTAGATATAGACTGTTTAATTATAATTTTCCTCAAAATAGTTCTTCAGGATGATAATTCCCCATTAAAGAACACCTGTAGTAAGATAAACAAGAGAAAAATTGAGAGATAGAATGATAAAGGGGATGAGAACTGTTATGTAAATAGAACCTAAATGCAGGTAATGTACTTCTAGTATAGGTCAGCTGTGCTTAATTGTGAGCTAAATTTAGTTGAATTAGTAGACTGCAAACAGGCGACACAGATTGCTAAAGAGCTGTCCGTGAGTTAATTCGGTAGCATACTAGTACTTTTGAAAAATGCTCATAGTATTTCTTTAAGGAGCATTTTCACTAGTTTGTTTAAGGTTGATTGCTATTGAAATTGAATCCACAGAAGCAATTAACAGTAAGCAGCGCTTTACTGTAACCAGTGAAGAAGCCTTATACTGTACAGTGTAGTGAACATGAGGTTTAATAAATAGAAATTTCAAGGGATTTTCACAGGTTTAGTAGAGTGGTGACATATGTTATCATCTAGCTCACCACAGACTGGAATGTGATTTTACACTGTCATGTCACATCGGCCTATGATAACCAGAAGTCATTTATTTCCTAAGAAAATAGTAACTAGATATGACAACCTGTGTTGCCTCATGGTGAGGTTATGGTAGTATTTACTGATAATGTGAGGTATAACTTGTGTCATCTATATTGTATTTTTTCAGTAGAAACTCAAAGCGTTTCTAAGCTAAAAAGAACAATCCAACTTTTCTGTGTCTTTTATTTTTGGCTGGTAATATAATAGGAACTTCTGTCACTTGCATAAAGCTTACAGTAAAAATTACATAGAAATTTTCAAATTAAGAATTAATATATCTTCAGAGTACAATAAATAGACTGCTTTGTAATTATAAAATTCCTCATTATTTAGCTCCATTTTTTGCAGAGGTAGGGAGAAAGATATCTGTCTGTGTTTCTCTCTCTCCTGGGTCTCTTCTGCTTTTATTTTTCTAGATAGGATATATTAGTTGTATTTTAATGCTGCCGAAGCTAAAATGAGACCTCTATTAAACCAAGAATGCATAGTTACCATTTTATTTTCCTCACAAAACATAAATAATTAAACTTGACTTCAAATAAAAAGATGAAGTTAGCCTTCCTACTGTGCTACAATCTTTTTTCCTTTATGGTTTGTCTAGCAGAATGGTAATCCTGTACTCGTGCTAAGATACAATGCTAGAAATTATCACATAAGAGTTCTCTTCATTTTAGTCCTTTTGCAAGATGGATGCAGTGGATGTATACAACACAATTTAAAAGGCTTTTCATCAGGCTTCATTCTTGATTTCTACTGTAAATTCCACAAGCTACAGTAGTTTAATGCAGAAGCGTAGATGTCCATAAAAAGCTGGAGGGAATGGTGTATGTTATAATGCTGTTATAAAACTGTCTGTGATATTAACACACACTGTATATTAAATACACAAAACTGTTACAATAACTTGAAGGTTGAGACAAACTCATGAAAACAAATAAATTCTTTAGGACAGTAGGCAAAAGGTTGTTCTTTGCAAAAAGATTTAAATACAGTTGTACAGCAGTCCAAATTAACGTGCCCAAAATAAAAAGCGCTTACCCAGTAGTTGTGTCATCTATGCACAAAATAGATTCTCCAGGGAGCTTCTTCACCTTCACGTAACTTTAGGCACCCAGTGTATATTGAGGGAAAGGCATTCTCCCTATATATGAAGAGTTCCTCAGAGCAGTTCAGAGCAGAGGCCTAATTCAGGTACTCTCAGACACTCTCTGGAGGAGCTTTTCTTTCTGCATGGATTATACAGGAAGCTTTTGGAGACAAATCTCCTCACTAGAACAGTGTGCTCAGTTTAGTGTCAGATCTCAAGAGGAATGTATACTTCCCAGTTGCCTGCCATGTTCATACCATTCTTCCTTACAGTGTAGCAAATTCTGTGAACAAAAAAAAAGAAAATCTTAAAACTGCGTGTAGAAACAGAGAAAGAAATGCATGCTCACACTCTGCTCATAGTTTCATTACTGTAAATCCAGCATAACAACTGTGATACCCTTAAAGATAATCTAGTTTAGTTTATAACAGAATTATCCTACATTATGTGAAGTGCAAGTAGGACCTTCTGTTATCCTAAGAACTGCTCTGAGTGTAGTGACTCAAAACAAATAAAGTGGTTTCCCAGTAAACCTGATAGGATTTGCAACCCTTGCCAATGTTTTGGGGTTTTTTTTAAGCAGAAACAACATTGTTATTGTTTTTATTATGTACTATAAAGAACCTAAGAAGGAAAGGAATACAGTTGTTTTGGGGTGGGATGTTTTGGATTTGTTTTCAGTACACTCTGAAACAGATAAATGTTGATTTTAGTTGTATTCATATCATATGTGGAAAACATCCACTAAACAATGTATTTGGGTTCCAGTATTATAGGGCTTCTGGGAATTTAGGATGTTTTAAAATTGCCCCATTTGTCTGAGGTGCCTGAGCAACAATGATAAAACTGAGCACTGGAAATTCTGAAAACTGAAACTCTTTATGATATTTGTCTTGCAAGAATTAGACATCTACAGTGAAGTACCTACTGCACACAAAGCTCCCTTTGAGGTTAATAGAGAAAAACAGTCACTGACCTACTTTAGTGTCTACTTCAAGTTGAAATAAAACTAAGCCTTAAGTTCCTTTGACTAGATCTGAACTAATTGTACCAAGAAAGTCAGGTGATGTCAGGGCTGTTCTTAGCCAGATGAAGCCCACCCTCAAGTCTGTAAAACTGGTATCAAAAGAAGTAAGTTAACAGCTGGAAAATGCAGCCTTTCCAAACTTGCTCAGTCTCCAGAAGCTGCTATAGATTTACACCAGCATAAACAATATAAACATTTCTCTCATCTGCATTGTGGTTCTGCTCCATTAGGAAAAAATAAGGTTGTTAGCTGTGTTGTGTCAGTTGGTAATTTCACTCACAGTAGATAGGAATGCAGTATTAGAGTATGTGTGAACCTCGCTGTTTTAACAGTGATTTTTTTCAGTCACATGGTATGGGTTTTTAATGTGTAGCAGTGACACAGACTTAGTTCAGGATAGGACAGAGCACTCAAAGTTAATTTACTAAATTATATATCTTTTTTTGTCAATTTATAGCATTACCACCTGAGTGTAAGACTATTTTACATGGCAGGGTCCCTCATTTCTGGCCTAGCAAAGTGCCTGGCTTTTAAAATGCCTCCTAAACCCACTCAACATTCATCTTCTCATGGTTGGGTTTTTTTGTGTCTTGAAACATCAATAGAGCGAAAGTACAGATGTGCTTAGGCACAACTGCATTGAATTAAAGGTGGCTGCCATTTTAGGCAGTCCCAAGGTCATGAATAGCAAAATATGAAAATTTCAGCTCTTTACTGTTGGTCAAAACCTTAATATGTTCCATGACCCTATACTAGATTCAACCTATAAAATGAGAGAAGCTTAATAAATCTCTCTGTAATAAGTATTACACATTATGACAAGGAAAACTTAGATCTAGCTTATCCTTTGAAGTTTTAATGGACGCTCCAATTTGATGACAGCAACTCACCTATGCTTGTAATAAGTTCGCAAAGCCTGGAGCAGCTCCAGTCATCTTGGACTATAGCTCTGGACGACAGCGAACTCGGGGAACTGCAAGCTTCAAAGGGCTTATTCAAATATTCTACCTCTGGTTTTAGCAGGCATTGCAGGCAAACTTTTAAATACATTTTTCTGTATCAAAGAGTATTTCTAGCTTGAGCTGTTCATAATAATTTTGTCCTGTAATAAAATTGCAAAGCCTTCGAGTCTGAAAAGGATTGATCAGATTATGCCCCTTTGCTCCACCCTGGTGCAAGTCAGAAAAGAATAAAAAAAAAAAGAAAAAGAAAATAAGAAAATAAAAAATAGAACACAACAGAGCTAAGAGAAAGGAAAAGTAGCACTTGAATCTCTACGTTTCTCACTGCTTTGTGTAACTACATCAGGTCCCAACTGGGACGTCCACCAGAGCAAAGGTAAAAAGAAGATAGCCATGGAGCACGACAAGAACAAATAGGCAAAGAGTTGCTGTAAGCAACACATTCCCTTCTGTGCACTTACTATGCATGTTGGTGGATAATGTTTCCAATCATCCTGCATGTTCTGTGACAAGGGAGAAAGCATTTGGCTGCCAGATGCTAGCAATGAGACAGAGAGCTGACATTTCCAACTGATGCAGAAGGGCATCAAGACTGTGTAGAAGGAGAATGTTTACCTGCTTTTTTTAGAGGGAAAGACAAAGGGATTTAATGTACCCCTAATGCAATTCCAAAGAATGCTGAATGAGGAGAGAGAGATGTAAACGTGTTCTCAGGCAAAGACTGGGTGAAGTGGGTGTTTTCTTCTGTGGAGAAAAAGCTAATTATTTTTTAAAAATTAAAAAAAAAGTTTCCTCACTGACTTCAGTAAGGCTTTGGATAGGAATAAGACATCTTCATCAGAAGATGCATAATTGGGACCTTAAGTGTCTGCAACCTTGGGACTAGGCATCTAAACATACTCATCTAGTGGCATTTAGGAGGTCCTAGGGTATCCTAGGGAAAAAAAAAATTCTCTTGCTACCTGGATTGTAAAATGGATGTTTTCCAATGTTTGTGCTTTGGACAGGTTGATCTGGAAAAAATAATGGAGGAGAGACAAGAAATAATACTAACTAAAATAATTTGTAATCTAACAATTTAAAGTATAATAAATTATGCTGGAAAGAGTTTCTGAAAAGCTCTCAATATAAATGCAGTGTCACTTTGAGATGAGGGCAAATGAAAAAATACTGCAGTGAATCCCCATTTGTTATTATGACCTGAGTCATGCCAAGCTTTATATGTATATGGAACTTCCTGCATTGCAACACTCTATTTCAGTGGGGCTGCCAACCATGTGTGTTGGGTGCATGTGTACAGACAATCTTTTTTATAAATCTGCCTAAACGAGACTCATTTGGATAAACGAGCATCAAAAGGTTCAGAATTGAATTGATTCTCTCTTTGCATAGGGAAGATGAAGCAGAAATAATGCCATGTTTGTCTAGGCATTGTGTGCTATAACCACAGTGTTATGTACCTTGTAAACATGCGTCTTTCTAGTGATTAAAACTGCAGGAAAGTCATTAAACTTCTGTAAGATTAAAAGAGGAGAAAGAAGCCCTGTACATTCTAAAAATCAATTATGTAATAAGGATGTCGTTTACCAACAGAAAACATGAGGCAGTCATTTTTGAAAGGCTGTTCTTCCTGTGAAAACACAGGAACCTGCCCCTATCCAAGCACAGGTCTCCTTCTCTTATCCCGTGAGTCAAAGGTAACTTTGATTTCCTCAATGAGCCTTCTTTCTGCGGAAATGTGGCACCACATTATCTTGGCTTATATTTTTCATTCCCAGTTTAACAGTTATAAACACCTTTCAACATCAAATAAGAGCAGCAGGGTAATCCAGATAAAAGAAAATTCTTCAACCCTAACAGCGTGACTCAGATTTATTTGCCTGTTTCAAATTTCTGTTCCTCATTCCAAGAGCTGCAGCATTTCCCAAGTACAATATAATGTGCTACTTGATTGGCCTTTCCAAGGATACAGTGTGCTGCAACACATTGTTCAGGAGTTTTATAGGTATGCATCCCTGCCACTTCTGGTATTCATTGAAAAAATATATCATGGGCTTCTCTTTCTGAGCTCTACAATCTTGACGTTTCTTAATATAAGGTTGTCTTCCAAGATGTCAAACTGGTTTTGAATTATTTTATGGTGTTCTCAGTTAAAACAGTGTCATGTAAATCAATCACATCCTCAGTTCTCTGTCAGCGACCTGCAATCTTAAAGCACAGCCTTCAAGTGGAATCAGTACTGTTACTAGATTTCATTGTAGGAGAGCAATGATCGGTCTGGGATTTACTTGCTACCGTCCCAGGTAAAACCTTTGCTAATAAATTATTACCAATGGGTATGAACCTTCAAAGTGAGTTTTCACTTGTTTAACCTTGATTCAAACTTTGGCAGTTATCACTGTTAACCGGGCAAATAACGCTTCTTGTTGTTCTGATGCAACTTTCAGATTGGAGGAGGGCTAAATGAGATGATCAAAACTTGAATGCAGCTTACAAGCTAAGGGGCAGAGGCCCCCTGTGAGCTTTCTTGCAGCTTTTTCTCACAATTGAGCTGTTTTCACAGCAGTCAGATGCAGGGTTACACAGCTGTACATATCAAAGCTGACTTTGGACCTGGAGGAAAGAGGCTGCAGAGACTGTTGGTACATGCAGGGCCTTGACATACTGTACAGGTCAACAAAAGAGGCAGAATATAAAGTATTGTTAATGTCATGCTACAGGCTGGACACGGAATCCTAGAGTCGAAGTTCTTGATTTAGAAAAGTTCATCTTTTAAGTCCATGCTTAAATCTGTTTGAAGTCAGTGCTTAAAGCTGCTATGAATAGGGATGGTATCACGCGTTTTCTACAATAAAGGTATAGGTAATCCACCTGTGGTGACAGAAGTCATATGTGGCAGAGGTGAGCATTAATACTATGTCTTCTGAAGTACTGGGCAGTGCTTCACTAAAGAATCACCAATCTTTTTTCTTCCCTCCATGGAACAAATTTTTGCTATTTTCTTTATTATCATACTCACTGCAACTGCTGACCTGAAGTTTCACCTAGTGTATTACTGTACCCATGATATTCCCACTTAGTGATTCATCCTGTGAGATCTCATTCACGTTCCTTGAGTCCTGTTTTCCCAGTATTCAGTTTTATGCTTTATGTGGGGCAAAGTAGGTGTAAATCACTAGCACTGACTTCTTCCTGCTACAAAGTTTCTTTAAAGATTTTATAGAGACCCATGGTTTATAAATGATTTCATATGTCCCAGAGTATTAATGTTTATAGCTGGTAGTTAGAACATCATTTATTAAACATCTTTTGAAACATCATCCATATGTGTTGCCGCATGTTAAAGCATACCTACAATAATTTAGTTTTAAAGTAATTTGCATTAATTGTGTAACATTAGTAAAATATTTATAAATGTACCTTAATTTAACGTGTCGCCAGTTTATTCTCCTAAATCAATAACTGGTGATGAATTACTGGTGAAGAACATTGTTGCATTAGAATAATCCACAATTTTAGAGACTTCAAAGCTTTAATGCATAGTTGTTTCTGCTTATATTGTCAATGTATGCAATTTTGCTACTTTCCCCCCTCTCAGATTCACAATGTATTTCCTGTTGTCTCTTTCAATGCCCTCAAATCCTGAGGGGGGCAATCTTGTAATCACATGCATTAACTCTATTATACTGTGGACTTCTATGATTCTGCACCCACAGAATAAGTAGCTGCTGGGTTCTTAAATGCCAGCTACTCTTTAACTGTAAAGGCACCTACTATTTTATTGGAACTATTCTTGCTTTATTACTGTAAACAACTTTGATCATAATGATGCCATTTGAAAGAGCTGATCAAGCTGAGAAAAATGACACCACAGTCATAAAGTCACACTAAATTTTGCTATTAACATTTTATAGTGCATATAAGGAAAGCATTCCAAGTTGCAACTACAGACAAAAGAGAAAATTAATTTTACAGAGAAATGTAGATTTAAGCATTAGCAATATACTGGTACGATCATTTGCACCATATTCTTAAGCACAACAGATGACCCTCTTTGTAGATAAGAAAGCATGCTGGTTGTCATATCTTAGATGAATCTGTGCTTGCTCTGTGGCAAACATGAGAATGTATTACAGCTCTTATTCCTGAAACAAAGATAGAATTATTGTGTTAGGAAGAAAATATAGAAATGTCATATAAAACAACTTGAAAAGTTATCAGAAAGAAAACACAGTTCACAGTACAGGTCTTGATATAAAAGAAAGCGTTGGTTGAAAGCTAGATTACTTTTTCCAGCAAAACTGGTCATCTGACCCTTGGATAAGTTTGCTTTCCAAGATATATGCAAACATGGAGTCTGATGACAACTGCTGAAGTAGTATCCTCCTTTGAAGAGGATATAAAAAAATAGAATAGACTCGTATCTGTACTGTGAAATTTTGCTAAAAGTGATTTAGTTTGGGCTATAAGGTAAAACAAAGTGATTTTTGTGCAGTGTATGTTGAAGTTCACCAAGGAACCGCGAGTAACAAATCCAGACATTGAAGTAGCTACTAGCTCTGCTCTAATACAGAGGAAACAGTTTTTAACAGGGTAAAATCAAACTAAATGGTAGTTGGTAAGAAAGATAGGCAACTGGTTTAATGTGAGTTTAAAAAATTAGACACACAGGGCTTGGAACCTGTCCTTCATGGGAGTAATTTTCCTTTTCTCTTAGGGCACAACAATGTCCTCAGGCAGCAATAAGTGGGTTATCTTGGTATTCAGTATGAGAAATGGCAGGGAAAAGCAACATTACAGAAGGACACCTAATTTTTTTGTGCTTCCCAGTTGCAAGAACAGCCCTATTTTGATCTTAAGTTGCTGAAAGTTATGCCAGTGATTTCAGTTCTTGATTCCATGTAATGGAAGCTGTTCTCAGCCCTCCTGTCTTACTGTATCAGTCTGAATGGAAATAAGGGGGAAAAACATTTGGCAGGAAGAAAGTGAAGTAGAGGAGATCCAGTTCCAGCAACTGTTGGATCTTTCTTTTTGAAGGGCAGAATGCGCTTAGGAAGAAGGAGGAACTTCCAGAGGATCAGTAGGCAATTTCAAAGGAATCCAGGTTCACAAAGCAACTTGGGTGGACATCACTGTCCAGAAACAAACAAAAAGTGAAGCTACCTCTAAGCTCCAAGCATTTTCTGATCCCTTCCACTTGGGGAAAGGATTAAAACAATGAAAGGTTCTGATCAGCATCGCGCTTCTTTACAAGGCTACAGGAGAGGTGTTAGATCCTTCCTGGGAAGTAGAGCCCTGTGCTCTGGAACAGCACAAGGCTGCTTTGCCTTGAGGGGTGAAAGTGAGAAGTGAGTATTATAATGAAAAGCATTGTGCTTGCTAAGCTAATGGGAGTCACACCTTTTTAAGGAGTGCAGCAGACTTGTCTTTAAGGCCAGTGCATGACATGCAGAGTCCTTGCTGAAACTATTACCACTTCCTGCCTCCTTTTGGATATACTTCCCTCAAAAGTTATTTCAGTGTCAACTCTTTGCAATACTTTTTGCATAAGACCAAGAACAACTTGTTCTCAAGGATCAAGTAGGCAGATTGCAATGCAACTTTACGTTGAGCATCACTCTCTGAGATGCTGGCTAGTTTTTTGTTACTTGCTATTTCCAGTCTCCCACTCATATTTCTCTTTCAGGGCAATAGCATTATTTTTCTGTTAAGGCCTGCTTTTGGAGTAATTCTATTTTTAGATACTTTGTCTAACTTTATGGACTTTTGGATAATAATGTGGAAAGTTCTGTCCACTGTTTTGATAAGACATTTTTGGTTTATTGCCAAGGCCTGGTACAGGGGAAAGTGACATTTTAAACAAATAACTGGTAAATTAATAAGCTTCATAAATGAAAAAATCTCTGAACACCAGCTGCTGAAATACGACTCTGACCGGAACCTATTAAGTGAATAGCTACATAGTTTACACCAGTGCTACACATTAAAGGTAGCTTATATAAAAAGAATGCAAGACATCTTTAGTAGAACCAGGACTTTCATCTGCTAAGATTCATCCCAGCAACATTGGCTCATCTGCTATTTTGTAACTTTCTTTTTCTTAGTAGAAGAACAAATTTTCCTAGAATTGTGCAATTATCAGTAATTTAGCAATCTGGTTCTTCTTGGTTGTGTTATAGGTGAATGGCTACTATGGTGCATGTATATGTATATACTGTTATACTATATGCTCTATCTTTCTGAAGAGTTGCATTTACTTCATATAAACAGCTTAGGCTATTTCTTAAATCACAAATCAGCAGCAGTAGATCCTCGAATGCTTGTCTAAGTCTGTTTCCTAACAACCATAAAGTCCTGTAAAATAAATCTGCTACTCTGTCCCTGTAAAACTAGAATTCTTTAATCGTCAGGGAATTCAGAAACCTCTGTAACTGACATCTAGTTCTGTTACCATAAAATGGTTCTAGATTCCAGGTTGGATACTTTTTATTGCTAAATGCAAGTGTTGGTATCTGTAGCTTTGGGATTCTCCTGATAGCAGCTTTCTTTGTCTACTTAGGCAAAATAGCCAACAGACAGGACTGTGAAAAATTTACTGTTTTCATGGAGGAAGAATTATTTCTTTGAAGACTGACTAATGGCACACCAAAGAGTACATAGATAAGAGAGAAGAGAAAGAGAAACAGCAATTTTTGAAACAACATATCTTACATAGGGAACGAGGAAAATAAAGCATGGGGGATGAAAAAAGAGGATTATTATTATTGTTGTTGTTGTTGTTGTTGTTGTTGTTGTTGTTGTTGTTGTTGTTGTTGTTATTATTATTATTATTATTATTATTATTATTATTATTATTATTATTATTATTATTATTATTATTATTATTGATCTAGGGTACCTGAAGTCTTAAAGCTGGGAGTTTAGCAGTGCCTCACTCCTCTGACATTCAGGTTTGATGTATGACAGCTTGAATATTCAACATCCCAAATGTTTGTAGAGGAAAAGATATACTTAAGTTCATATCCTGCTGTAAGAAGTATGAGCATTTCTAAACCAAACCAAACTAAACCCTAATCAGCTCTCTATAAAGCTACAGTAAGAAATACACTGATGCGTGTGGAGAGACCACCTGATTTCTTACTGACACTTTTATTTTTGTAACAGGTTTTTGTTTATTCTTCAGGGCAGAAAGGCTGCATTTTCTCTTGCCTTGAGCTAAATTCTGTAAAACTGCTAGGCAGGAAATATAATATCCAATATCCTACTATTTCTCACTTCATTATACTAATATAGTTTCACATACAATGAGGCAGAAATAATGAAGAAAATATGCTGTAGCAGTGAGTCTTTTTGTGACTACTTTTACAATATAGTTTTGTACAGTGCATTTTCAGGTCCCTCTCTATATCTATTCTAATACTATTTTAATGCAATTCTCTTTCTATATCTATTCTAATACATTTAATTGTATGTTTTCATTTGATATGAAAGCTGTTGGGAAAGAATCTAAAAAACACCACCAGACAATGGGCCTGATTCTCAGCTTTCACAGGAGAGCTCTCAGGGCTGTGTGAGTGGTGATCAGGGTGTGGAGTGTCTTGCAAGAAAAATTTTAGCCAGTGCCAATGCCAACAGAATCAGTATCTTAGGGTGGGGCAAGTATGCATTAAAGAAGGGCCTGATCATATATGACAATGCATCTGAAGGATGAACTCCTGAGTGGAAGTTTTAAAAACACTTCTGAAACTATACTGAAATGACATTCAGTTAGTGCATCCTTGCCAGAAAAGCAGTCTCAATACCAGCATTGTTTATGCCCCATAACAGGCAGAGACCTAAGACTTTTACAACAGAAAAACTCTTGGTTACTGCATTGGCTAATGCTTCAGCAATTTCAGCAAAGAACATTCAAGAGTGGTTATGAAGCCTTTTTCAAAGAAACATGTAGGGAAGGTTTATTTACTGCATATTGGCTGGATTACTCTCTGCCATATTTTGCTCATATGAATACTTGAAGTCCTCCAATAGTTCAGGCTTTTGAGAACCAGGGAACACAGCTGTGAATATTAAATCTACACTCAGAAAAGGCATTGGTTGGCATCCCTAGAGGCTGATGCCCTCCATTTATCTGTAAATTGATAGACCATAGGCAGCAGCTATGTTTGCTTCCCCACAGCCTCCAGCATGACTCCAAGGAGCCCCACACAGGCTTGACAGCATTGTTCATTCTCTGTGCCCACCCAGTCCGTAGCTACTTGAGACCTGTCAACAAGGATGCTAACCAGCATCACTCAGAAAGGTAATTTCTGTGAACTCTTGGGTGATAGGAATTGGACCAACACCAGAAAACTCACCTCATCTAGGCCACTGACAGAGCTGTTAGATAGGAACTCTTTGTGGTCACTGCTAACTTGGGCTGAATTCAAACTCAAGACTTAACAAAGTTTCTAGTTTTAATCTTGTAAACTACCTGTTAACTCAGTCCAGCTGGTCTCCCCGCCTATGGTTTTCTACAACTGTGCTTCCAACTTGGTTGTCATTATTCATGAAGTTTTCTAGAACTGCTGATCCTTGCATTTAACTTCAGCATTCATTTTCTCTATTATATTCCATGTGAAATTGCATCTGCTACTAGTAGATTGATAAACACTGGATACATCTCCTAAGGGCTCCTAAAGTTTCAAAATAGGATTGGTTGCTATTCTTAAGGAAAATGTATCACTAAAATACACAAACATGTACTGCAGACTAAGAAGTTACATATGAAGAAAACAATTTTTTTGGTATGAAAAGCTTATTCCAGATTTTCAAAACTCCAGGCAAGCTTACAAAACTTTAAAACATTCTGTTGGTTGTAAAACATAAAACCTATTCCACCATTGCAAGTAGTCATTGTGTCTGTTTTCCATAAGCTGCATTTAAATACATTTACATAGTTCTTGTGTGGAAAACAGTATTGCAATTGTGTGGCTTAAGGATGATTTTTATGCAGCATAATGTAACAATTACATGTTTTAAAGTTGTTTTTCCATTGAGTTTAAGAATTTCCTCCCTCAAATTAATCTACTTCATTTTATTTTTTGAAGCATTGTTATCCTTTTGCTTTCAACACTGCCATAGTACTTTAAGACCTAATAATGAAGTCATGTGTCCTGACAATTAAATATACTAAACAAGGCACTTTAGAATGCATTTTGTAATTATTTGGCCCTGCAGAATCTTACCAGCGCTATCCGTAGGTAGGCAAGTGTGTAGAAGAGAGTTCCAGGCACAGAAGTTGGTTGGTAAGACACAAATATGTGAAAAGAATATTCCAGAATAATTGTACTGGTTTTACATTATGTATGATCGTGCTCTTCATATTGGCTTGAAGCAGAAATTCTTTTTTCATCTCACACTCTCTCTGCTGGAGGATTTCATGTAGTAAAATGGTATAGTAAAACTTGATAGTAAATAACAGTAATAGTAAAACTATATAGTAATAGTAAAATAGTAGATAGTAGTAGTAGGAAAAAAGTAGTAGTAAAAAAACCTAGATAGTAAAATAGTAAAACTAGATAGTAATAGTAAAACTTGATCATAAGACGCAGTGAATGAATTAAAAACAGGGTAAATGGATGGCAGAGAACAAACCATAAAATGAAAATAAATGCAAAAGCATTTCAATGCATCTATTTTTTTATAAATTACACATTAGGAAAAATTGGCAGGTTTTACTTGACTTTGCTATGGTAAAAGTACCCCCAGAAAGTAACTTAGAATATCCCACTGATTTTCCAGGAGAGGTAAATTGATGGTACCTTTTTTTGAGAATCTAACCTACATTGCTGTAGCACTAGTACAATAGAAGACTGGAATACTCTTTCCTTAAGACTTTGTATCAGGATGTGTTTTCCCCTTGTGGAGAAAGTGGAAAAAGGAAAAAAATCTGTCAAGTAAACTATCAAAAGGAAGAAAATAAAAACCAAAAAAGATTTACTAATACTTTAGTAGAATCACATGCTCTTTTGACTATCAGCGAATCTCACAAAAGGCTTTAAAAAACTTTGAAAGATAAAACACTATCATGTTAGCATTAGAAAGCTCAGTGCAAGCCATGCATACATTTAAAATGAAACATCTGTCCTCTCTGAAAGATGAAACTTCATCCTGTCCTAACACAAATAAATACATAAATAAATATTCAGTAATTGCCATGCAGCAAAGAGGTCACAGAATAGACAGAACTAAAAACTAACTCTTTTGGTACAGAAGTGGCTTTCCTAGGCTCACGGCAAATGCATATGGCAATTTGGGAAACATAGACAGGATACCATGCTGGATCACATTAGCAGTCCAATGCCCTGTCTCTACAGCAAGTGGCCAGGACCAGATGCTTCAGTGGAATTTGCAAGAAAACCCATAATGGACAATTATTGAATAATTTGCTCGTAGGGGAAGTTTCTTCCTAATCCCAGACAGCTAATGATTGGTTTATGCCCTGAAGCATGAGGGTTCATATATCTCCACCCCCAACCATTTTTATCCTATCTAAGGTATCCCTGGGCGCTCTCATTATCCAAATAAGTGTATAATCCTTTTTGAATCCTGCTAAGCTCTTGGGCATAATGATAGCTTGTTGCAGTGAGTTCAACAGGCTAATTATGCATTGTGTAAAAAAGTATTTCTTTTTATCAGTTTTAAATTTGTTTCTTTTCAATTTAATGGATGTCACTTTGTTCTTACATTATGGGGAAGAGTAAATAGGAGCACCCAATTGACCTTCTCCATACCATTAATTATTTTATATCTCTCTATCATGTCCCCACTTATTAATTTCCTCTTTCAACTGAACAGTTTTCATCTTTTAAATCTCTCTTAATATGGAAGTTTCTCCTTGTCTGTGTTCCCTTCTGTTGCCTAACTTTGGGCTTCTTCTATTTCCACTATGTATTTTAAGACAGCATGACCAGAAATGAATACTGTATTCAGGGAAAGTGTGCCAACTATGTGTATAATTGCACAATTACAATACTGTCATTGTTTTCCATCCCATTCTTTATACGTTCTCACATTTTGTTTGCTTTTTTAACCTCCACTGCTCATTGATCAGATGTTTAATTGAGCTGCCCGCAGTGACCCCCAGGTCTTTTTCCCAAGTTGTTACAGTTAATTTAGAACCCAGCAATGTGGATGAGCAATTCAATCTGTTCCTTCCAATATGTATTTTCATATTTGTCAATGCTGAATTTGGCTGCCATTGTGCAGGCTTATTAGGTCTCATTGAACATCTTTGCCATGTTCTGTAGTGCTGACTAACCTAAATAATTCTTTGCTATCCGGAAAGTTTGCCCCCCTCCTGAATGCTCTTTTCCAAATGACTGAATTTATTTGACAGTACCAACCGTAGGACAGTGCTTCTAGCATGCTACAAGTAGTCTGTGACTAGATAGAAGACTACTTTTGATTAAATATCTGACTAAGACATAGAGGTTAGAGTAACTAGAATTTCCACAAATAAAACATAAAAGCAAAACCCTACCCGAAGTCATACATTAAATTAACTCTGGTTGCCTAGGGAGTCCCCATTTGGACACACATCACAACCGCAGTGAATTTCCACCTAACGTGGGATTTTTTGTGCAGGCATAAACATATAATGGGGTCTTACGAGCATTACAAAGGGATGGAAGTTTGCTGTGGAGCTGTGTGTGAGCCTTTAAATATCATTCTGCATTTTAGTCTGTATTTTGCACCGGTTACTACAATCAAGGCAGAAGAAAGATCCTAGGTCTTAAGAGTTTAAATTTCTCTTGGGAAACAGAGACTCAAGAATTAGTCTTTACATGCATATTTTTTGCAGTATTAATTAATCAGAATAAATAAGAGTACATTCAATTTTTTAGAGTCACCTGAACTCACGTTAAGTGTTGGACAAATTTAAAACTAAAAGAAGTCTATACAAGTAAACCAGAGGCTTAAGTTCCCAATTACAAACTTGTACTAACAGTTCAAGCATAGTACCCAAAACATTATCTGAAAATGTTGTCTTTGACACGTGTAAGGTTCTTTGCAGAGATGATTTTTTTTTTTTGCACAGATAGTGTTTTTCCAGGGGAAATCAAGGTAATTGCAGTAGTAAAGCTTGCATTTATTTGTGGTCTCTTCTAATCCACTCACCGACAGGTTTTTCTGTTTTGTGACATTTTCACACATCTTCAGATTATAAACATTTTTAGAGAAGCCATACATGGCACAATAATACCTCTTCAAACAGGATGTTGGTTTGAGGGATCATCATGTTGCACTGTTGTTCATCTCTCATTTTCATAAGCACCACATTGATATAAAATCTTAGCATGCCTAAATGATTTTAGTTCTTCTGATTTGAGAGTCGAGACAGTGAGATTTAAGCACACAGCTTTATCCATTTTGGGATAATCTTGCTTCGTAGCATCTAATTCCCTCCTGAATTTGAAGCTCTTCTGTACCTTCTGGGAGCTAAGTTTTTTTACCTTCTCCAAGAAACACCTTTTTCCCCGTTTCCCTGAAACATCTGGATGCTGGAAATGCTTTAGGCGAAGAGCAGGTAAGCAATAGTTTCTTTTGAGGACAGCACTAGTCCCACTGTATCCATCAGCCTAGAGAATGCAAGTATGTAGTAGGAGCTTTCTGTATCTTTCACCAGGCCATGGATCAGGTCACCATAAATCTTATCTCTCCATTCTACGGGAATGCATTGTCTCTGCAACACATCTGAACTCCACTGACCCTGGCACAGACCAACTCTCAAACGGTGGCCTTCTGTGCAGTTGCCAGACTAATGGACTGAGTACTTATTGCTTCTGACACGCATAACCATGTTAGACAAAACCAGCCTGAATAACACAAAACAGAGGAAAGACCTGGAAATACAGCTTGCCTGTACAGAGCTTGGATCTCAGAAAATTTAAAGCAGCAGTAATGCAAAAGAAAGGTTGGTTTAAAGGAAAAATTATCATAAATAATTCATACTCTTGAGAAATAACATTATTGTAGGTACAATTAAAAAATATCACAACAGGCTATAAAAACCTATATGTAGAATAAAGTACATAAACTGAACTTCATTACTGTTTACTTTGAACAGGTCGATAAGGAGATGTACTTGCTCACCATAACAACATAAAACTTTTTGATATGTTCCCAGTTCTAAATCGCAATTTTCACATGCACTAAAAATTAGTTGACCTACTTCTTACTAGTGATAGGAATCACTGCTGACAATTAGCAAGAAAGTGGCATATTAAAAAAGTATCAATTACTAATTACTTCCAAATATTTTATTACATGCATTATGAAAACTAAATATTAAACATTTCTTATAATTACAATGCATATTTAAAATTAAAACTTAAGAAATCTCATCAGCTTTTTTGGGATCTTTGGTATCTGTTATCTGCAAAATAAGGAGAGAATATTGAACTGTTACCTGTGACAACACGTCCATGCATTGCACTGAAGAGGTAAATTGTATGATAAAATTTCCTTTCAGGTTTTTATATTAAGTACATTAGCCAGTGTTGGGACTTTAACAGTAAGACAACTGATCCTAGAAATCAATGAGCCACACAGAAAATAACATTCAAAGAAATCAGTGCTTATAGGACTGAATTCTAAAACAGCTGAACAGCAGCACCAAGCAAATAAATTACTTTGCTTCTGTAGTTTAAAAGTACAAATAAATATTTAGCAACCTTCTGTATTATCCATTTTAAACTTACATGTCCAGAAATCAGTCAAAAAGCTCTTAACTGACTTCAATGGAGCATAATAAGCCCTCAGAAACACAATGCATGATCTTAATGTACCTTACCTGTTCTTTATAGCAAAGTTAGCTTGAGAACACTACCAGATTAAATCAAAATTGATTAGAGTCTGTAGCCCCTGTGAATGCATAAGATTTATACTAGGCTTGATTTTCTTGGCCAAAAGATTAGCAGAAATCGTATCATGAACATTTATTTGCTGTCTTTTTACTTTCAGCTAAAAGTTTTCTTTTCAAAAATATTTACATTAGTTACTTTGCTTTTCTCCACTATCATCTTTTATACTTAGATTTTGTTGCCCCAAATTATTTTTGCCTGCTCATCTGTTCTATAAACCATGTAAGTGACAAGAAAGGTATTCAGTTTACTGTATTCAAGAAATTGTGAAGTTATGGCATTGTTTTCTGTCACTTTCAACAGCAACACTACTGCTATTCATACAGCAGAGATGGCTTTTACTTGCAGAAAACTAGAAAAGACCAGCACTGGCCTGGTAATTACTATCATGAAAATTCTGTATTAGCAGTGATGACCCTATAGAAAGCAATGCCTTCCAGCTTTGAAGGCAATATTGTCCTATTCGACTATGGGCAGATTTGAACATAAAGCAATGAGTCTCTACTCAAAAATCCTTTCGTTTGAAAGAACTATTACTGTTAATACTAGAGTAAATAAGACCATAAAAGTGCCTAATACTCTGATAAACTTCAGATGTGATGTAAATCATCATAATATATGATGAATTCTCTGTGCAGAAAATACGGCTGTATACAACATTCTGCCCAAGAGTACCCAGGTGCTTTATTACAAAACACAGTTGAAAAGATTACAAATATACAAGGTTAATGTAATTAAAATTAGTAATACAACTATAAATAAAGCAAAATGGTATGCCAAGGCCTTACTTAAAAATTAATATAACAGTCATGTAGAGACACAGGACTGACATTCTGCAAAATGAATTTGCTACTTATACACAGAACAGTTACAGTGCCAAAGGCCATCTGAAATAAAAAGCCTTGTAAACACTAGCGAGGAATAAGTTCTGGGAACATTAACTTACTGTATATCTCCTGCAACCAGCTTTTCCTCCTTTTTACCCTGGACTAATGCCTACCTGGACAATTAAAAAGTCTCATGACCTGCTTTTGCCATACAACAGCTATTCTCTTAAGTGAGGAAGTAGGGGAGACACTTTGTTTAGAAAAATTAAGTCTTACTTTCTTCAGGGAAGGGCTTTCACATAGTTCCTAAATCTCCTTTTCTGCCTCAATTGAAATTATATAAGGTAGTTTTAACAGATTTACATACCTAATAAGTTTAATCTGGTTGGGAAAATCAATTAAACTTTAGAACAAAGGAAGATATTGCAGGGAAATAATGAAAAAAGAGAGAAAATATCTTCATTTTCTGCATAATGGCCCATACTGAGAGTGAACAGAAACTCTGTCTAAAAATGAGCTCTGAAGTTTGGCATGCACTGAATTTATATAAAGTCTGTGAAAGCTGTGCGGATGTCATAGATAGAATGGGTTTCCAGAATAATATCCTGTTATTTAGTTAGTTTTTAATTCTTGAATAAGTGTTTCATAACCTGGTGCACTAGCAACTTATTTGTGTGTCTGTATATTTATGAAAATTCAGTAATATTCTGTCCATTCACTATTAATTAGTACAATTACAGCATCACATAAAACAGTCCTGTTTTATGATGTCCTTTGTTAGGACACAAGATGTTCTCACAGTCCTTGGTCATGCCATCAATCAGAGTGGAGAGCCAACCCAGGGACTGGAATTTCCAGTAAAGATTTTTACTGGGTCTACCGGAATATGTTCTGGAGATTTCTATCCTGCAAAGAAACTCATCTGTCTTGGAAAAATTAGAGTGAATATTTCTAATCTCTACTACTGACCTATTTCAATGCCCTGAATCATAGGTAATCCCTCCAGTATTACACCCTTCTATTCTCTTCCATCTTCTAGATCTGTATCTATTTCCCCTGCATAAAGCAGGGAGAGATATGTCTTCTGCCCCTAAGAGCAAGGCAGAGTAGCTGGCCATGACTCCAGTACAGAGCACTTGACCCTGGGTCTCCTCTGAGCTTTGTGTGATGTCCCCACATCCATACAACAGAATGACTCTTCTCTGTGTATGTCTTTGTTCGCAGTAACTGAAACACTGTCAGGGTTTGTTGCCACACCATGGAGTATGGCATCAGGGCATAGAAATTAGAGGTTAAAAGGCTGCTAGGACAGTGCTGGAGGACTGTGAAGAGTGGCAGGAGGCAAGGTCAGTGCAGTCTTGTCCCCACAACCTTGTGCTACACCTCAAACCTTGTCCAAGTGTGGCCTCAGAACTGAGCCAGGGAGCAGTTAAATATCGTGTAAGCAGTTCATATTATGAATAATAGTCAAGCTTGCTTTCTGGCCCTGGACACAGTCTGTAGCACTGGCCACACCATGAAGATGAACCTGTACGTGGTCCTGCAAATGACTTCCTACATGTCTCCTCTGGCTGTTGAGTAAAGTATTGTTAAGGAATCAGGGCAAGGAAGTTCATACGGGTGCCACAACGCAGACATGAGGAGGTGCAATTTCAGTGATAGATTTATCATGCTGCAGCTCCCACTTGCATTCATATGCATGCATCCTTTTAGAAATGTGATACCAGATGCTGTTTCCTGGCAACAGGCCCAACACCCCCTTTCTCTTAGGTGTGAATTTTGACAACTCCAATTCACTGGAGCCCTAGTTATGTTATCTTTTCTAAATGCTTAGAGACTAAAAAGACCTCTTGCTCTTTCTGCTGTGGACTTAAGTGCCACTTGGACCAATTTGCAGTGCTGTATTACTCCAAAAATATCTTCTCATATGAGTAGCACAATTATTACCGCTAAATAGAGAAGCATGGAATCGTTCTGACTCAAACATGGATAAAGCAAGTCCTTTTTTGCTGTGTTGTCAGTCAGAGCTGTTGTTATGCTTAGCATATGTCACATCAATGTATAATAAATGCCCATGTCAGTCAAATGCATGTTATGTGTAGATCAGATGTCAATCTAATGTTTTGTATTAAAATCAGTGCCACAATACATGCACAACTTTATAAACATTGCTGGGGAGATTTTCCTTTTGAAGTGCTACAGCTACTTGCAAGAGTCTTTTGCACAAGCCCTTAAGAGCTTAGAATTATTTGAAAAATTAAATTTCAGAACAGGAACAGTAAAATACTAAGTTTATTTCTCTGTTGTTGCTTACATACCAGGGGGAGGTCATCTAAGCCACTTCCTTCTCCCTATGGCTTGTTTGCTGTCAAGAAAAATACAGAGAAGCAGCTGAGTACCAAAGAAGGGAACTCCAGAGCAGAGGGTCCTGGGGCTGGCACTGACTGACACTGTGGCCCTGCGCGTGAATTGTGCCATGCCTAGGTGAGTTCTACACACATGAATGGGAAAGGTGGGGAAAGGGGCTAGTCCCAGGTGAGAGCCAGGAGCTCAAGCAGCACTTCCAATCCTAGACAGACTTGTTGCCAAGGGAGAAGCTGAGAGGCTTTCAGGGCAGATGGTCAGTGGATATGGACTTTGGGGTCATTATAAAGCTGGTCCCAGCGTCAGTATGGATGCTCTCTGAGGAACTTTTTTTTACCAAAGCACAGCCTAGGTGTCACAGTTCCATGTACTTTTGCTCACAGAGATGCTGTGACCTGTCTGACACAATAGAAATTTAGAGAATAAAATATTTTAATAAGGATTAATTAATCTTTTCAATAAGGTCCTTGTTATTAATCCTATTGTATGTGTGGGTTACATTAGTGGTTGGTGCAGTCTCAGTCAGCTGACTCCCCTAGGATGGTTCCAACTTATTGCAGTAGTGATTTTGTCTAGAGATGTTTTAGCTAAAGTCCCTAACTAACTGAAGATTTGTTGGATATTGGGAATTCTGCTTCTGATTGCACTTCTAAACCCCCAAAATACATTCACTGGTGAATCACGTGTTCAAAGGAAGCATTCTTGCACAGAGACAAGTCTTTAATATAGAGGCTACTTTTTGGTCATTCTGAGAATTCAATACATTACAATTTCATTTGCATTTGTCTGACTGGGTTCAACTGATTGTTGAATAAAAGGCATGTCAGATTTGACCCTTGATTTCATTGTGGCCTACTGCTTGGCAAAAAAAAAAACCTAACCCAAACCCTAATTTTTCCAGTGTGACATTCTGTTGTTAATCAAATAAAAGCTACTCATTTCTTCCATTAAATTAGCAGATGTAAGCCAAGGAAACTGCTTTGTAAATTAAAAAACAGCCAACCCAAAATAGTTACATAAATGGGAAGAATGTTGTGTTTTGCTGGCTTTTCAACAAATGAGAGGTTTCATAAAGCAGTAGGCAACACCAGTGACTCCAGTTCCAAACAGGATTCTTAGGGTCTGAGCAATGTTTTGGAGGGACCAGATATTTGCGAGAGAGGGAGCAGGAAATCCCACTCCTGTTATTTAATTCAGGTTGTTACTGTTAGAGATCTTAGGGAAATCCATACATCATCTTTCTACATTAGCATGACACACCATGCCAGAGAAAAAGATGCTGGAAATACAAAAGGCCAGGAAGAAGAAGTGGGGAACTCCAAACAAACAAAAACCCCCCAAAAAATCATCATGCAAGCGACTGGTTGGAGGCATGTCAGACAAGTTCACAGATGGGTGCCTCTGTAGGAGATGTAGCTTAATCCTTTAGAAGGGCAGTTGTATTGTACTCCAGAAGTATGCTGGACAGCACAGGCTCACAATTCCCAACAAAAAGGTAGTTAATGGCCTCAAACAGCCTCATGCCAGGGGTTGTGAATGATAGCACTCAGGCCTTTAAAAGGTAGAATGTGCAGTGTTAGAATCATGAAAGAATACATACATTTGGCATTAAAAAGGTGGCATAAATATTTCGAAATGGCTCCTGGCTTTTGGACAGAGAATACTGTAAAACAGTCTCTTTATCTTTACAAGAAAATATATGCTCATTGAAAAACTGCTGGATTGGGAAAAAGTGGTTTCCTTGCAGTGTTAGAGCCCTAAAGCCTTGGCAGCAATTTTTCATCATTTTGTTAATTTTCACTAATATGACAAGTATGCTACTAATATGATTGTTCTGTTTAAAAACTAATACCACTATTAATATGTTACAGTGATGAATTACTAACAATAATCTATCACGAAGGAAAAATAGTGACATAATTAATGCAGTGTTACTATTGTGCAATAGCAATTTGTTAGCTCGATGCAAAGCACTCAAAGAAAACTTTATTTTTCATATTTCCTTCCATAATTGCTTTTACCCATGTTTACGGTGGAAAGATCTGCCTGCAACAAAAGAAACTCAGCACCTGGGTCTTTTCTTTTTGGTCTAGTAGATGCATATTCTCAGACTGACAGACTTAATCTCGACCTTATTTTAGGATCTGGGTGTTATCTTTTTAGGCAACAGAATTTTACTGCTGTTTTTTAAGATCTTTTTTTTTCCACTCCCTTGTACAATAATGCAGCTTATTACATAGCACTCACATTGCAACCATTTTATGACTATGGGATACCTTGTCATACTGCACTGATTAAAATACTCCCAGTCTACCATGCTTTTCTACAGACACATTTCAAATGCAGTCTCAGAGAAGGTAAACTAACACAGAAAACAGCTTTCAAAAGGAATGAGTTACTTTAGCATACATGCTTAATCCTCAAATGAGAAGAGTAGAGGAAAATGTGCATATTCTGTTTATTTCAGCTACTTTCTCTGGTTTTAAAAAACTGCAACATTCTTTCAAATTTTGCCTGCAAAATGTTTTTTTACAGTGCCCATTTCCAGAATGAGATATTACATATACTAGATCATAAAGATACTCAAGTATTATCATCTTATTATAAGTCTTTGCATGCTTTCTCCTGTAATCCTTATGTCACAACCCATTGCTTTACTGGCACCCCCTTTCAGGCCCTTAAGAAGTCCCCTCCTTAAGATCTCCCAACCCTCTCTAAAGCCTGTGATAAGCATACTGCTGACTACACAGGTAAGAGGAGTCAGTGTTTCCTCAGTCATGAATCTGCTGCATTTTGGACTTGTTGCTCTTGAGACCAGGACTGCCATTCACTTTGTAATTCAACAGTACTATGGGGTCCTCTATGCTCATGCTCATTACATGGTAGCATGAAACAATAGCTAATTATAAAAGAAATCATTAGCAGCCCTGTAAAGCAAGAGGAAATAGTATTGTGCTGGTCTGGTATGATTTTCCATAACTTTACACAGCTGTGAATTACTGTCTGAGAAGCAAGAGGTTAGAAATAATGGCCAATCTGACTGGGTGACACTCTCTCTAACCAGCAGTTACTGAAAGACTATTGGATCTGTCATAGGATCCACTTTATCTCATATGCATACACTGTAACAAAAAAATATTAGCATAGTTAAATTTATTTAATATTACCAGTGGCTCTTCCAAGTCCCTGTGCTGGGCACTGTAGTAAAAATGTTGATTAATAAAAATCCTGAAGCAAACAAAAGTTTTGGTAGAAATATTTATCGAGCAATTATTACTCAGCTGGACTTACACAATGGAATTCATGTTAGATGAAATACTTCATTTTTTAAAACTGATGAATAGAGAAAGGAAATTTAAGCTACCCAATGTAATCTAGTTTAATAAAAATCTGCTTGTCATTCTCTCTTCCGCATAGCTGTGGAGGCCAACACAGCACTGCCTGAATATTCACAAATATAATAGCACAAAATAAACAAAATTGTGCAAAACCTGTTTTTCAAAGTATAATAAAGACTTTTGCCCTCTTTAAGATCACATGAAAACTGGCTTCAGTGTTCAGTGAGACATATCTGAGAATGTAATAAAAATCAATACCCTTGTGCATCCACAATGCCCAATTTTCATGAAGTTTTCTGATGAAATAATTAATTTTTAAAGGATTGTAAGCCAACACCTTTCTAAAATTGTGTCTCAAATGCTCTGGCATGTCCCTTTGAAAAGTAGTGGAATGAAAATGAGCTCTGAAATCAGTACAGAATGATGTCAACATTTGGAACCACAACAAAATTATTCCTATCTTCACTATCCTTTGACAAAATTTAAAAAGAGCAAAAAAAAAAAAAAAGCAAAAAAAAAGCCTAAGAGCTGAGTATAGATTAAATATAGTAATTCAAATCTGGCTGAGAAGCTGTGAACTTTTATGCCAAGTTCTAGCCTGAAATGAATTTAAATGGCCACAAGTATAAATTCCACAAAGGGGAGATTGCAGTGAAATCCTGGCAGAGAAATAAAAATAGAATCGTAAGCAAATAGCATAACCTTTAAGAGGGAAGAGGCAAAAGCAGAAAGTAGGAAATATTCTCCAAATTCTGTTTAAAAGAACAAGAAAAAAGTAGGACAACAGGGCTGGGGTCACTGTGAAAAACTAAGTGATGGTGTTTGATTTGGTATATGAAATACAGGAGTGATGTCAAACTATAAGGGGTGGCCTGAGACTTGCCAAGCTATTCCGAGCAGCTCCAAGGCCCGCATGGCAATTCATCTGCTCTCCGACTAACCACTGGCCACGACCCCATCAACTTCCCAGTATTTTAGTTGGAAATAGTTTACAAATAGCTGTGCAGTTCTGCAACAGTAACTTCTACAACAACCCTGTATCTGTACTGACTCAATGAGCCCGTGCCAGTGTAATATATACGTACATTCCTTTTTCGTTATTTTTCCTGTGCTTGCTGTACATAAAGAGAGATCCTTATCCCAAGAACTAACAATGGCTTTACAAGGGATTAGTGGGACTTAGTAGAGGTTTGGAAGTCCAAACTGGTGATCCCTTTTGCAGAATGAGGCCCTCTGCCAAAGGCAGACACAATAGTTAAGGTACAATAATGCACAAGTCGTCAGTTTATTTTCAAAGCAGAGGCAGTTGGCTATAGGAATGGCAATCATTATCGTACTAACAGTCTCAGGGGGAAATGTATTGGGAACCTGTTTGATGATTGGCATGCTGTCACTAAGCATTTTATCTTCACTGTATAACACTGTAAGTAAATCACCTTATTTTTCTATATAATGATTTTTTAAATTGTCTTTGTGGTATTGCTCTTTCTACACATCAGCAGCAAAGATAACTCTTGAAATGCTGTATGTTTCATAGCATTTGAAGACCTCTTAGAAATGAATGATGGTTAAGTAGTCAGGAGAGAGCAGGAGGCAGTGCTCTTCCTTAATAAAAAAGTAACAAAGTACAAGCCAGGGAGAATTTCTGGAGTCTTTGACACAATTTCTGAATGAGGTAGCACCTAAAGTTCTTCAAATGCTCCACGGGAGATGTAGGGCACTAGGTCCTTCCCAGGTGGCTGTCACGCTCAACACAACTCAGCCTCCTGTGTCCTCCTGGGGCTCTTCTGCGAAAGTGGGAAGTTGTGATCTGATGGGAACAGGTCTCTCTGGAAAGGAATGTATGGACACTGATGAAGTGCACTGCAGTCTTTCAGGTAGTACTGACACAGGAAATACTCAGGTATTTCCAAATGGAGAAACTTGCTGTCAAGGTAGGAATGCAAATGAAATGTTTTTAGTCCTATTAACACTTCCTGTAAATTTCCCATAACAAACTGATAACTCTATTTCCTGGCAGGGAATTTCCACATAATAACAACAAGAACAAGCTCGCTTTCATGCCGCGCTTGAATTTTCAGGAAAAATGCAGTGGAACTGGAACTTCAATCTGGAAGTTTCCATCTGTCTCCCCCCCAGCACGCTGCTACCTTCCCTCTGGAGCGGGCGATGCGTTTGGCAAACCCTGCCTTTTCCAGGAGAGCGCCGGGCGAGCGCGGTGCTGCGGCGAGCCGTGCCGCCCTCGCTGCCGCCGACCACTCCTGCCCCGGCCGCGGCCTCTGCTGACATCGGCGGCCCCGGCCCCGGCGTCCGCCGGCAGCGGGAGCCTTGGCTGCAGCAGGGAGGGAAAAACGCAATCCCCAAACCAGCGGGAACAACTTCCTCTCCTTTGTGCCTCCCGTCGCTCCCCACACCCCACCCCATCCCGTATATATTTATACATAAATATATATATATAATTATTTGTAAAAACATCACTCGTTAAATGCAGCTACTAAATAACAACCCTTAAAAAAAAAAAAAAAACAACACCCCACACAAGCCATAATGATGATGATGATGATGACGGGAGGGGGGGAAATAAATAAATAAAAGCGAGCGAGAGTCGGCGAGGGAGAGGGAGGCAGGTTCAATTATCTAAACAAAGAAATCATGGCGGAGTGTTTACATTTGGCAGCCCAAAGACTGTTGGATTACGGAACCCCCCCCCCAAACCAAACCGGCCCCCCCCGGCCCCCCGCAGTAGCGGCTTGCCGGATCCCGTCCGCCAACACCTCGTCGCGGCCCGGGTAAGTGCGGAGCTTGCGGCGGCCGGACCCGCGCCCCAGCCCTCCCCGGGCAGGCGGTGGGGCGGGGGCCGAGCCCGTTCCCCCCGCCCGGTGCCGTGCCGTGCCGTGCCGTGTGTGTGTGTCTGTGTGTGTCGCGGGGAGGGGGGGCGGGATGGAACACACGCCGCGGCGCTGCCCCCCGGGCTCGCCGCGCCCCCGTCGTTGCGCCGGGCAGGGGCAGGCTGTCCCCGTCCCCGCGGCCGCGGTGCCGCCTCCCCGCCCCGGGGTCACGGCGCCCGGCGCTGACTGGCGGCTCCGCCCCCGCGGCCGGCCCCGCCGCGCCCCTCGCCCGCCCGCTACCGCGGTGCCCCGCCGGGCGCAGGCGGCCGCCCGGCCGGGGGAGGAGAGGGGGGCACTCTTTCTGCCCCTACCCGTTTGCGAGGCTCCGCTCCTGGGCAGCGGGAGGCCCCAAAATAGGGGTCGGGTGTGTGGGGGGGAGGGATGGGGGGTGCTGGATGCGGCTTCTGCTCCCGGTGTCCGAGAGCTGCATCGCAGAGCGAGCATGGGGACCAGAGGAGGCGGTCGGGAGCTGGCAACAGAACAGAGACCTTCTCCCCAAAACACCCAAGCTGCCAAAAGCCCTTGTCCCCAAATGCCTTGTCCCCCAAATGCTTTTTCCCTGCAAATGTTTTACCCCTAATTGCTTTTGCCCCCAGATGTCCTCAGCCTCCAACACTTCACCTTAAACGTCCCTGATTCCAAAAAGCTCTTGTTCCCAAGTATCCGTGCCCCCCATGCTTTTGTTCCAGTCTCCTTCACTTTGAAATGCCCTTGCTTCCAAACAGCATCACCCCGATCTTCCCAGCACTAGACACCCTCAACTGCTAAAAACCTTTTCCTCCTAACCCTTTTGTGCCCAACCTCCCTCAACCAAAAGGTTGAGCTGCTCTTGGTGTTACTCAGAACTGCAACACCACCCCCCAGCCCCCCAACCCCCGAGGGCTCTATGAAACTGAGAAAGGCATCTGGGTCTCCCCACTCTGCCAACAAGCAGCCCCCAGACTGCTGATCCGACACTCGACCCCCCCCATAGGCCACTGCTGTGAAATGTGGAAATGACCCTTTCAAGCAGACTGCAAGTGTTGCTCCCGTGTGTCCATCAAAAAATCCCCTGGCCCCAGACACATCTGCGTGCTAGAAAGCTGCAAAACTAATTTGGCGCCTCTGCACTCCTGGATCTGGCAAAGGGGCAGTGGCTGGGTCCCCCTGATTTTGTGATAGAAGCATGTGGGCTGTGTGTCCAGCTGCACTGCGCTAACCCCGTATCAGGTGTTCGTGAGATGGCAACATTCATGTCTTGCTTCCAGGGTGTTGCAGACTGTTTTGTCAGGGTAGAGGCCAGGACTACTGTGGTAGTATGACGTAGAGGCTCAGGAAGACAGTTGGTTGCTTCCAGACATTCTCTGACACAGTGCTGGATCTACATAGATTTCTGGGACTGTGTTCTCACATGTCCCAAATTCAGAGTGCATTGAGCTGTGTGACATTGAGTGAGGTAGAAACGATACATCTTTATTTCTCTTTGAATTTCTTGAATTATAAAGTTTGTGGAGGTCAGATTCATGAATGAAAGAAAAATGCTTGATACTGTGTAAAGTTACGAGGCACTGTAATCGAAAAAGGGGGCTGGGACTCTGGGAGTTTGAGATGACCCCTTCTCATGCTCATCCATGCCCCTTCCCGAGGCAATAGGTTTTGCAGTCATTTATCCTTGTGAATTTGAGAAGCCCATGTTCATACCAGCGTGGTGGTGGTGCACTGAGGAAAACAGAAATGTGGAGATGCATGTTGGTGCCACTGTTGCATGTGCTTGTACAAGGACTTCGGGTTTGCTTCTCCAGAGTGATTGTCTCTTTGCTGGCTCTGTGTGATGCCCTTAGGGAGCATCAGAGTGGTCTGCAAGTGACAGCTATTGCAAAGGGTCTGTCTGCAAACCCTAGGCAGCTGTCTTGCGTCACCAGGTGCTGTGGTGACAAGCTGCATGACAAAGTTATAAAGGGCAGGTTAGCGCAAAGTGTTAAACCATACCAAAATTTGGCTCTGAAGACATCAGTGAAGAAAATGAGGTTTTCATTGCTCAGAAGGTCATTGCTCAAAATCTCTTGTTTCCTTTCGTCTCTTCACTCCCTCCTCTCTGCAGCTGCATTCCCCTACATCTCCACTTAGGCCAGGCATTTCTGGGTCTGTACATTCTGTGGATAAAAGGCCTGTTGAGGAAATTCCCCATACGCTTCGATTTTTTGCCACTTCCTGCTTGAACTATCAGTCTCTGAAGGTGTGAGGCTGTTTTCTCAAGGAAAGCTCTTAATTTAAGTGGCCTGTTAACTGTTAATTGCTGTTCTGTTCTGGTTATTTACCTGAATATCATGTCAAACCTGCTGTTCTGGTCTGGAGGCTACACTGGTTATCTGCTCTGATCTCTAAAATGCTACTGCTTTCTGCTGTGTTATTGAAGACCAAGGTAATATTTCTTTTCTTAATGCAAACTGACATTTCCTTAGATTTAAGGATTTTGTTGAGCAAGCTGTCCCACTTGAAACTGCTTATACAATAACCTGAAATTTATGTCTGGTAAAAAAAAAAAAAGGGGGCTTCCTTGGGATGTAATATTCAAAGGATTTTGTTGTTTCCAGTTCTTCAGTATGGGTGTGTGTGGAGGAGGAAAACATTTAAAGCTGGGCAAAACACCAAGGAGTGGACGGGTATGTGGTTAACAGAGCTCAAAACTTAGTTTGCATATCGAACTACAAACATTGGTATGTTCAGTGTTAGGAAAGCTGGCACTTTTAATGTATGCTTACCAGGCTGATGGAAGTTTGGAGAAGGTCATGGTAGCTCCAGGGGTGTCTTGAGATCTGCACAGTTGATGCAACGTTACCTTAGAAACAATTTCATTTACTGCATTAGTAAAGTTAGGTTCTGTTTTCTGATAACTATAAAATCAATGCTATATTTTTGGCTGCTTGACTGGGATAGTCACACAGAAGTGATAAAAAAATGCTGGCAGACTGGATATAATTTTTTTCTGAGACTGAAGAGAGCATTAATGGGGCCGGTTCCCTTTTGGTGAGTGTTTGTAGTTTTATGATTAATGAGAGTTCATTCGGGTATTGAGAGAAGAAGAGACCTCTCCAATGATTCTGAATCTGTTTCCCCAGTATGTAATAGAATGAAACTCTCAGGCTGTCGCTGGACAGTAAGATATTCTGACATGAATATATATTTTGGAGCTCTGCACAAAATGAGGATTTCATGCATAGGCAACACAGTGTGACAAGTCATATCCTGTGTGACCTTGTGCTTACAGTATAAAGTTGTGTAATAATATATTCTGCTAAATTAATACACAAAATAGGTAGAACATACTTCATTTTTATGCTAATAATGATATTTTTCAATTCTAAGCACCTTTTATGCTAAGACCTCAAAGTAAATTACAGGTAGGAGTAAAGCAAGCTTCAGAACACCATTGTGAATTTTTGTATTATCATTCAGAGACTACTTGGAAGGGATCTTTATTTATTAATGCTGTTTAATTTTCTATTAATTATTGCTGGATTTGCTTGCTTTTTGATACTGTTTTCACTCCTAGTATGTTAACAATAAAATGCAATCTTATGAAACTGAAAGAAAATAAATATTTTAGTTTCAGCCACAAAAATGGACAGATCTGTCAAAGCTCAGAGGAAAAATAATACTGACTGATTCTTCAAGGAATCAGCAGAGATTTTGCCAGTAGGATGTGTATTATACGTCTGGCACATATAGTAAATTAGGGATATGTGGTCCATACTGTGATGTAACTGCAGGTGAAGGGCTAATAAGACTTTACAAAGTGGTTAGCCAAGGGAACAAATGAAACCTAAATTATTTTGTTTAATTCAAATCACAAAGGATATGATTTCCCAAAGTGCTGATTACTGGCTCAGCTCAACTGTCACTAATAACAGTGGTAAAATGTCTTTACTCCAGTCAGAGCAGATTTTGGCCACTGATGGGTTCTTTATCAATCCCGTCTTTTATGTTTATAAAGTGGGAGTTGGATCTTGCATCCCGGATACTTAAGCGTGCATTTCTTACAAGCTTCAAGACAGGATCTGATTCTCTGTCATACCCCTCCATGTCGAGATAGAGTTGCATTTCTGGGCAAAGCATCCAGCTTGTAATGTTCTTCAGTTGCTTTTTCTCCATCGATGTCACTGAGGTTGTCTGGGCAGTCAATTAGTACAGAATATACTCAAACTTATTAATGCATATTTACAACCTTAATTCCAGTATAACAGAATGTTTTGTGGTGGAACATTTACAGAAAGAGCATGTGGAAAAATTATCACTGCATGTATTAAGCACAAAGGAAGCATCCTTATACTGCTGTGTAGGAGCAACTGACAAAACAGAACATATTACAAGAAACTATCTTTTTCATTAAGTCTGCACAAAATGAGGATTTAACGCATGGGCAGCACAGTCAGTCCCAACGGTTTAGTGCCCATAATCCCACCTTGAAAATGGCTTCACAATAATAATTACTGTTACAAAATGGACACTGCTTCCAATTTGGCATGTCTACTTCACACATAACTAATTGCAGCCATGGAAGGCACGATCTTATTTTACCAGCCACCTAGTTCCACAGAGCACAGCTAAGTTAACCTTCCCATAAGATTTCTAGTCTCAAACTGACAACTTTCCGCTTTGCCTTTTTTTGCCACAATAATGCAGAGCATGTGTGGCAGCCATCCACACTTTGGCATGCTCAAACTATCCCTGGACATTAAGGTACTATGACATGAATATATACTTGTGACCTTTGCACAAAATGAGGATTTCACGCATAAGCAACACAGTGTGATGTGTAGTATCCAGCATGACCTTGCAAATGCAGGCTGGACTCTAGAATAAACAGCTCAAAAGAGCAAGGAGTATAGCAGATTCTTGGGTTCTGGAAGGAAGTCCTATCATTTGGTTCCAAGCCTGCAACCAGTAGCATGCAACTCTTCCTACAAGTTCCTAAAATTTACCTGCTTTACATAGATGGTTGAAATACCCAGAGAACAAAATTTTCCAAGTTCTATAAAAGAAATCACAGAATATAAGAATATCACAGAATATAAGAATATCACAGAAAATCCATAATTATCAGTGAAGTCATCACAGAGGGATGAAAATCCTTTTCATGGCTGGAGATTTCAAAGCTCCCAGGTTCCAGATGTGGAGTGGTTTTCCTCATTTTAATGGGGTCTACATTTGTCACTTGTTTAGGCTGTGGTTCCTATCTCCTATACATGTTCTTGTCAGCTTTTTTCTTTTGCTAAATGAATGATAAGCTTGGATGGAATGTTTTTTTCCTGCCTTTCAAAAATAAACAGCACGACCTTTTAAAAATTGAAAACAATACATATGTTATTGATATATCTAGGGAGGTAAGTGCCTTCTCATGCCTCTTTTCTCACAGTTTAGAACAATGTGGTGAAATCTGGTTCCTTGTCAGAGCTGGCCTTGATTGTGAACAGCCAGACCCCTGGGTAGGGGGGCTGAAGATGTTGCAGGGTCTGTTGCAGTCAGAGCCCTGACAAATATCGGCCATACTACTGTTGTGTATAAGAAAAGCATTATTTTTGCAGAGCTAATGGCTCATCAGTGTGAAATTTTCTTTAAGGTTATCTTTGCACATATAGTGCTATTGTACATTCTTGTTTGGGGGAGCGAAAATGAACTATGATCTTGAAATATGAGTGTTATCCTTCTTTAGATGAAATCAAAAATGTATATTATGCAGCATATTTATGAGTTCTGTGTTCAGTGGGTTTCATTGGCTTTTTAGGCATAAAACTGAGTCTGCAGTTGTGAGTTTGTTGCTAGTTCTGAAACATAAAGCCCTGTAGAAACAAGACAGGAAAAGATCTTAAGAGGCCACATTCCTTTCTCAAAGGCAGGATAGCTGTGCCATTATTGGTGAAAGTTTGTTCACTCCATTCTTAAAATCCTTCTGCAACAAAGATTTTGCAGTCTTCCTGGGCAACCCATTGATCTAAATCTCCCTTACTGTATTGAATTCCATTCCCGCTCGTCCTGTCTAAATTGGACATAAAAAGGAGTCTATTCCCTCCTGTCTTTTCATTTATCCAAAGAAAATTCCCGTGTCCCTGACAGTCATTTCTTCATGGAACTAAGCAATCCCAACTTCTTCTGCTGTTCCTCAGAGGTGGAGTTCCAGATCATCCCCAGTTAGTCCAGACCCATCCTGAAGGATTGAGCTGACAGCTGGACTCAGTCTCACTCCAACCCTACCATCTCCCATTAAGATAGAAATTACTTTGTTTTTATTGGTACCCTTATTTAAACATCTTACTGTAGTGTTTTCTATTTAGGTTCCATTCTTAGGGCTTTTTTATTTTGAGGTTTGCACACTATGGAGGAAGTATCATTAATAAAAATGAATAATACATATCTTAATATGGCATTATACCTTGTTTGTAAAATATTCTTTCTTTTATGAGTTTTGCCTTTCCTCTCCCTCTTTTTCTAGTTAAGGAGATAGTTTTAGGTAAATGACAATACCGCTCCTTTTTTCAATGCATTACTGGAAGTGTAACACAGTCCTATGATACATAACTGTCCTATATATTTACAAGAATAAGTTATTCTGGTTTTGCTTTTGCTGTGGTCTATTAGGAAAATAATGCCTAAATGTTAGAATTATTGATATATAGATGCAGACACAGCAGATCCTAGACTGAGTGCATACATTTTGGCCTAAGAACACATTCATTTTGCTTCCAAAAAGCATTCTATGAAGTGTAATATATTTGATGGTATTTCTTACATTGTGAAGTCTTTGAGGTTGGGATATTCATAAATGTTTGCAGAGCACCTAGCATTCATCTATGATTGGGGCCTGTCGGTAGTTTAAAAACATAAATATTTAATAATCATGTTAATTACCCTTTTTTCAGAATAATAATATCTTTGAGGGTCCATCTTGGGTGAGTGAAACCCCCTTAATAATTATTTTTCCACCACTTTGAAGAATATTCTTTTGTCACTGCAAGCATTTCTGGAATTCATAGGTTTGTACATTGCAAAAATGCCACACTTCATAAATTACAGACCTGGATGCTCCAACCTGTCTCCTTTTAAAATGTAGAGAAATCTGAATGCAAATGGTATGACTGGATGTATTCTGTGGATGTTTCTACCTTAGTGTTTTTGTTCAGATCGAGAAACAGATCATGTCCACTTCCAGCATTTTGATTCTTGCTGTGGGGTGATCTTCCAGAACAAAAACTGATTTCCTCTTGGATTAAACCACACCAGAAGGTATTGTCTAGGAGCACATACAGAGTATTCCCTTCCATGGGACCAGGCCAGATCTGGGCTGTAGTAAAGCACCTGAAAAGAGGACGTTGGGTCCTTGGCCATTTTGCTTTAGAGATCATCTCTTGCCTCCCTGCTTTGCTTGCTAATGTAGACGTGGTCCTTGGTATAGCTGAGCCATAAGCCAATAACTCCCACACTGACTGCATTACACTAAGTTCGCTGCTTTACTGAAAAATCTCCAAGCAATCTTCTGTCTGATACTGACCCCTAACCACAGTGAAATAGACTCTTCAAATTGTGAAAGATATGTCAGAAGGGTTTTCTTTTGACTGTATTTATAAATCTTTCTGAAAAAGGCCAATTAATGGAACGATTTGTGGAGTCCTCTGCATCACTTTCATTTGATGACCCTGTGACAAGATACCTACCAAAGGAAAGGCTTCACCATATGGCACTGCCACCGTGCACAGAGGTTCTTTAAGTGACCTCTGAAAACTTGACATAGTATCGACTATATGGTATCTATTTAAAAATGGCTGTCGCGATGTATTGACAACAGCACTAGCGAATAAATAATACATATTTTTAAAATTTCCGTAATTATATGTTTACCCAATAGGCCAGAACAGCTCTGTCCCAAGGAGCTGTTGCAGTCTGAGTAAATAATACATGTTTTAAAGTCCATAATTACATATTTAAACGATAGACTATCGAGGAAATAATGCACATTTTAAAAAGTCCATAATTACATATTTACATGATAGTCTGTAAATTCTGTAATTACTTATTTACACAATAGACCATAGCAGCTGTTACAGTCTATTATGGTAACTCTCATAGAATTATATTATGGAATTTTTTATAACTTAAAAAATAAGTATATTTAACCAGAAAATTGTATTGTTAGTCCTAACAAACCCCACAGACCTCTAAGAAAATATGTGTTAAGGTAAAAATTTGGGATGAATCAAAGATAGGGAAGTTCTTATCCTTTCGGTGATAAATGTCTTTTGTTAGCATGAGGAGCTTAGGATTTTTCATTAAATTCAGATTTTTAGGTAGCTGAAACATAAATATGCAACATTATATGATTATACCTTCCTTATTGTCATGTAGACATTCAATTTGGATAAGCATTTGTGATTCTTAGAATTCTTTGGTTCCTGTTCTGCTCTCATTAAAATCAGTGATAAAACTCCCATCAACCCTGGTTTCAGAAATCATTTGTATTGAGGACAGCACTTAAGCATGTACTTGAAATCAATGGCACTTAAGCATCTTTTAAAAATAAGCACATACTTAAGGACTCTCATGAATTCTGATGGACCGAAACATATGATTAAATGCTTTTCCGAATTGGGATAGTGTCTTCCTTCTGGAAAGGCAGAATTGGAACTGTCCACATATGTGGCTTATTGGTGGGCCATGGGTTTTTTATTGTCTGTGATGTGGCTTCTCCTGAAGGAAAAGCTTTTTTAGCGTCTTTAACTACAGACATGCGGGTGTAAGAATCAGTGCTATGGTAAACGTGTTGATGCTTCTTTGTTCTTTGTAGAGATTCATGGATTGAGAATTCATCCAGTGTTTTCCATAGCTCAGCTGCTGAATTTATTCCTCGTGTTAAAGACTGGATCAATACACCTAAATGAGACTTCTGTCCATAATTACTACTAAACAGCAAGGCTAAATCAAGCAAGTCAGAATCTGACATTTAGCTCAGCCGGACCTTGTGCATTTAGTAACGAAACAGAGTATGAGAGAAACCTTTGATCCTCGCTGTTAGTTTCATTAAAACATTCGAGTTAAGAGAATTTGAACTGTTGGGAGCCCCATTTATAGACATGCCTTAAATGTAATGAAATATGCAAGTATGTTTTAACAGCGGTTTGAGGTCAAGCTGTTCCGCGGCACTATATAGGCTGGTCACATACTTTGACTGAAAGTAGCAGGTAAAGGGCTGACGGTTTTGTCTTCCCTTGGCAATGAACAGTAGAGCACCGAATCTGGTAAAGAAGTATCTATTCAGAAGAAAAGAAGCTGTTTCATCAAGTGCAATATGCAGAAATTGATTTGCACAGGGAAAGAAAAGCCTCAACAAGATACAGTTCTGCTATTTTTGCTATGGATCTTCCCAGATGTTACTGACACCAGTGCACACATTAGGGTATTTGGTTAAGTGACCTGGAGCTTCAAAGGCCAAAGGGAAAGTCAATATCAATCCCTTGTTAAAAGCACAAAGCTGGCAGAAGAAATGATTAAATAGCAGGAGCCTAATTCTTCTCTCTTGCATGGTGCTTTTTACCTGATATATAAATCAGCCTTACCTGACTGGTTAGTCTTTGAAACCAGCTAACAACAGCAAGTGGTGTAAAGGACTAGAGAACCAAATAGGAGGACAGCATCTTCAGGTTATGTAGAAACCACATTTAAATGGTTTAAATTTAAAAGCATTCAGTTTTGCATTCTCCACAACAAATCCTTGCATTTGAGAAGTAAAAAATAGAAGACATCTCTCTCTTGTTGGACAGCCCTGTGGCACTCAGTACAATGAGAATAACCGATCCTCTTCATATAAGTGCTATCCCTGTGAAACTGTCAAGGTCAGTTTCTGTGGCATTTTTCTACTCTGTTTTCCATTAAAAAATAGACACATAAACATTTGCTGGTTTTGTAACTCTTTGGAGCTTTCCACTTGAGTTAATGTACAGGAGTTGTCATCTTTTACATGTGCATCCCAATCCTGTGAGTAACTCAAATTCTTTGAAGGCTTTGCTGATCTTCAGCTTTTCACCTGATGAATATTGAGATTCTTCACTTCTCCTACCCACGTTTATTTGTATGGCATCCATCCTTGCCAGGCAGGGACGTTATCTGCCAAAAGTTCTGTTACATATTATTGCTAAATAAAAATGTTGTGTTCATGTAGCTGTGGCAGTTCTCTAATAATTCTGACCTCAGGTTGAATACTTCCAGAAGTGCACAATATAAATTTACACAAATAAACAAGATGTGTTGCACAATATAAGCTGTATAAAGGAAAGCTTTATTATCATATGCTTTTTGGGCACAAACCAGCTTATTTTATTGTGAAAGATCCCACTGGGGAGCCAGCACAGGGGATATTGCATGAAGAAGGCAGGCAGATTCCAGCACATTATATTTGCCAATAAGCAGTACTTTGCACTTATAATTTTGCTAATTGTCAGAAGTAATTTAATGTCATCAATTATCAATGAGTAATTCTACCAGCAGTGTTTCTAGGAAAAGTTAAAGTCCCAGTTGGATTGACACAGCACCTTTTCCTTCAGAAAAATAAATAAATTTAGAACAGAGTAATTTGTCTCCTATGCAATTTTGGAATATTCCTAAAAAATTAGTTTGGGGGCTAAAGTAAGACCTTATTGCTGTCTTCATGTATGCAATGGGAGAGTGTGTGTCTTTTTGAGAAGGGAGAGTCAGACTTTTCTCAGCAGTGCCCAGTGAAAGGGGAAGAGGAAACGGACATGAGCTGCAACAGGCGAAATCCTGATTAAGTATTAGGAGAATTTATCAAGGGGTGTAGTCAAAAGCTGGAACAGATTATCCAGACAGACCAAAATCTCAGCCCTTGGCAGTTTGTTGCACTGGGGTCCTGGCTATCTTTTGTAGGACACTACCTTGCCCATATTTTGCAGAGAGCTTCCAGATTAAAATGCGCTGTGCTATATAAAAATAAATTGTTACTGGTTTGTGGTGGTCCTCATTTGTGATAGCAGAGCAAATGATTACATCACTTGGCAGCTATTATGACAAATACATATTTGTCAGAAATAGTTATTTACTTTATATGCACTTGTTAGTTTTCCTTTATTACTTTTTTATTATAATGGAACTTGAGGACAGAGACACATTTCTTCCCTGCAGTGTTAACTACAGTAAGAGGTAGAATTATGGAATGTCATCTATAGCTTCTTATAATGATAAATATTTCTGAGACAAAACATTGCGAAAACCTCTATGTATAAATTCCTCTATCCCAGCTATTAGGATGAAGAATAAAACTACAGCTTACTATTATTAGGGATTTGTCAGAAACTAAATGGGTACTCACAGACAGGGAACACCTCCTTCCCCATACCATCATTTCTATAGTTTGCTTGCTTTGTTTTATGATCTTTATGCCAGCAGTGCATCTTTTCCAGATAGGCCAGTGTTTGGCATTTGGTGATGCCAGGTACAGCTGAGGAACACCTCAAGAAAGGAATGACCATCCTTTAAATGCCTTTTTTTCTCCGTGCTTTTTACCGTTGCTGAAATGGCTGAACCTCTGGAAGACCGAGTCTCATTCTGCAGCCAGGTTGGTGAAGAAGGCCTGTATTGCAGGTGCATGAACTGGGACCCAGAGAAACTAAAGGACTTTCCCAAGATGTCCCTTGGGGGAAGGTAGTATAGCTAGCATAGCACAGAGGAATTTTGACTATTTTGTCCCATGCATTAAGCAGGAAAAAATGGTGAAGATTGGTAAAGATAGTTATTTTCCTTCTGTCTGAAATGTATTTTGAGAGATTAATTTCATAAATTTCAGTGCTCGTCAAAGCAAAGGAAGTTTTACTGTAGCTCTAACTAGTGTGAGAGTCAGTGTGGAGAGGTGGTGTGCAAGCAAGCCCTCACAGCAGTACTAATGGACTTCAAACCTGACCTGCCGCACGCCTTCAGTGAACTGTCAGGCCTCCCTAGTTCAAAGAGTAGAAAGGGGAATTGGGCTATAGTTAACAGGTTCATCTGTTTTTCTGTTGCATGGAGTCTTGACTCTTTGTTTTAAAGTATGTTGGAAAAACATCAAGCAGAGGACTAATGCGAGGGCTAGTGTAAGGAGCAGGAAGAATGTCATATGAGGCAAAATGACCGTAGCTAAGAACTTTGCATAGCAGCTGAGCAGAATAGCTGTGGTTCTGCCCTGTTGAGTCCCACAGATATTTAAACAGTCAATTAAAATGCCACGTGTAATAAAGACCAGAAAAAAAAAGAACATTTTTGGATCAACAGATTCTATTTACATGTAATAAATGTCCTCTTTCCACTTGACCCTTGTTCAATTTCTACAGCTTTAGTTTAAAGGATGTGTATTTTTAAAATGGAGCTGAATAACTTTGTGAAAGCATAATGCTGAAATAGGCCTGGTTTGGTCTTGGTAGTTTTATGGTTATGCACCAAATATAATAATATCTGTTTTAAAAAAGAGATGTCAGTGGTGGTGGTAGCAGTACATGTTATTTGCTAGTTGTTCATACTGTTTCAGGAGATATTTGAAATTCTGAATGTCAGACTTAGAGAAATCAGGTCTTCAGATAGCCAAAATGATGATTTTCCCAAATTTTTGTATTCTATCTTTTAAATACTCGATGTTTACACACACAAAGAGAAATGCTTCACCTGTTGTTCTGCAGAAGCCTGAAAAATAAAGAACTCTTGTCCTCAGCGATGAACGGTGCATGTAAGTACTTGGTCACTAATACGATTAAGGGCTAGCGGGCTTGGTACCTAATATATTTTTAATACATTGGGGGATTCTGAGCAAGGAAATGAGTAATGTAGATAAGACCTATTAATATTTATAAGCCCGTGTTTTTTCACAAGCTCCAACACAGGGTCTTTACACAATCAGAATGCATTTTTAAGGAGCATTGGTACATTTTCTACACACCCAGAACAGTTTTGTGCAAAAGTAGCTTGGTCTCAAAAATGTGCAAATGACTGGTGACTGGTTTGAAGCTGGTTGAAAATTTGGCATATCTAGCTATCATATAATTTCACAACTGCATTTATATTCAGTCAGAGGCGTTAACACTGTAGCTTCTGTGATAGTTCCTGTAATATTTCTGAATGCTATTATAATAACTTCTCTATCACCTGCACCTTTTAATGATTCATAAATTCCTTGATTTCTGTGAACAGCAAACTATAATAGCACTGTAATCAGGACAGCATGCTAAGGTATAGCAGAAACTTCTGCTGCCTGACTACCTCCAGCTTTCCTTCATTGCCTGACTAAATTGTTCAAAATGAGGTTTCCACTACAATTTGAAACAAGGAACTCCCGAGTTCAACATGAATACCAGTGAAGGAGACCATGCTGAAAATTAAAAAGCAAAATAGACAATAACATCTAACAGATTTCAAATAGAGTAAATGCAAGAGCATTCACTGTGTAACAGGCATATTATTAGCTGTACCATAATTTCTCTTTTTCCTCATTTGGTCATTTGGTCCTTTTAACTAAGTTTCCCCTATCCCCCACCTTTGCCTCACATGCACACACTGCACACACATGTTCTGACACAACAATCCTTTCCAGTAACTTTTTCTCAGGTGGTTTAATAGCTTATGTAAGTCAGACTGCTGATAAACTCTGGGATTTTGTCAGTCCTCTGTGTTTTCCACCTAGCAGGACTATATCAGTCCCTTAAAACTGCAGTAAGTGAAATATCATAGACATGACAAAAAACACAGATGCCTTAATCAGAGGTCTCCATGGTTTGTTTTTTTCCCCTTAAGCTTTTAAGAAAATATCTCACTCACAATTAGGTGCTGGAAGCAAAAGCTTTTCCAAAAGCCACTGGTCCAGTTTCATTTTATTCCATCTTGGTACGGATTAAAAGCCTTGACTGTCAGCTGGCCATGCCATGCCCTATGCAATCAGTCTGCTTGAAAGGTGTGCTTCATAAAACTCGCCATATTTCATATTAATTTTGGTAGCATGTTCTCATACTGCTTTATGTAGAGAAAATTCAGTGATAGAGAAAATTCGGGAGGCTTCTGCTATCATTTGCAATTTGCACGGGGTTTTGAAAAAAATCTTCCCCTTTCTTAATTCTGAAATGTTCAGAGGGCTTCTCACCTCTTTCTCTTGTGAAAACAAGAAATTTGAAATTAGCGGAGTACATCAGCGTGAGAGAGTTGAACTCCATGCCTTTCAAGGGTAGAGCTCCTTTGCTTGTTATTTGTTGCTAGTTTTATTAGCATAAATTTGTCTACACTGAATTAATTTATCTTCACTTCAACTCTGCCAGGTTTTTAGTCTGTCTGGGTGTACTACAGTCATTCTGAATTTCATACTGTTTCTTTTTATTGACTAGCCTACCAGTTTTTCTGTTGTTTACTGATTGTTCCCACACTTCCTGAGTTTGTAGATTAGTCTTCTGTGTGTTATTGTATCAGAAGCCCTTTGAAAAGAGTGTGGAATATATGCTTGTACTGTCCATTGTGATCAATAATTTGCAATTCTTCTTTAAAAAGTGCTGAGGGCATTTTAAGGCATGATATCCCTCTGGTGAGCCATGTTCACAATCTCTCTTGCAGCATACAAACTCTTAATCATATTGTTTCCTGAAATAATAATGTTCCAGGAGTATGACACAGACGTAAAGTCAGGGTTTTGTATTTCTCTAGATAGTGGTTATCGCTAACCTCTCTTCAGTCCACCAGCTCATACTCCGAACAGGTTTTAAATGTATCTGCTAATGATTCCTCTATCTCTTCTGACATATCCTTCTGAGCTCTGAATTAATTCTTGTCTATTCCTGGAGTTATGTCAACCTTCAGACTTTCTAATTTCTTGATGAGCTGTTCTGGCGTATTACTGATTTTCTTTGGTGTTTATTCTTCCTCCCCCAGGAAATTTATGTCTGATCCTGTCATCAGTCCCAACCTTGTTTTATGGACAATAAAATTGAGAGTTCATTTTTAAGCAGTCTCTCCTTCCTGTTAGTAAACTGCCATTTGCCATTTCATAGGTGTGCTTCTGTTTCTCTCTGTGACCTTATGCTCTTTACGTGCTTGCAAAGAAAAAAATCTTTATTTACAATTTCCTCACCTTATGCGAACTTTTCCTTTCATTTTCCCCCTTTGCTTTCCTTATCAGTATGTTACAGTCTTTTAACTTCATGCTATAATCTTTCCAGTTGTCTTCTCTATCTATATTTTTATACCATAAATATACCTTTTTCTTAAATTAATTTTCTTGCATTTTCCTCTTCATCCAAATATATATATTTTTAACACACGATGTTCTGATGTTAGACAGCTCATATAACCTTCGGGCATGTAATAATTGACTTTCAGTGCTTTCCATTTCCTTCTCTGTCCTTTTCCTCCAGTGCTGGTTTCCATTCAATCTCACCCACTGTTTCAGTAATTCTCTTCACTGAATTCAGAGTTTTGATTTTTTGTGTGGATGTATTTTTGTCGCATTGTCATCTTAATTAAAACTGTAACTAGATGGTAACTGCTGCTGAATTGATTCCAATTATGTCCTCTTCTGTTCAAGTCCGAGGTGAAGCTATAACTCCTGCTCTCATTCTTTTGTATATTGTATAAAGAGACAATCCTGTCTATAAACCACATTTAAAAGCAGTTATAAAAGCCATTTGATGGGCAAAATTTGAACCTGTGGTCCTGTGTTAGTCCAAAGAGAGGGCACACCACAGAAGCACAGATGCCACCTACCCAAGGCAACTCAGCCAGCATGGTTCTATCTGAGAGTGCTGGAGTTGCTCATGAGAGGTGAGGATTTCCCTCCCTGGCTTGCCTTGGTGCTGCTGTGCTGCAGGGTGGGAGCTCATGGTGGCTGTGGGATGGTGGCTGGGGCATGATGCAGAGCACCTCTGGTCTTCAGAGGGGACATACTCTGCGAGGAAGCAGTAGCAGAGGCAAATAAATGTCAACATGTCCCTTTGACAGCGTAGGGCATCCTTACAGTACTGATAACTGCTTTTAGCTATCTTAGCTACGAAACAGTGCTTTGTAGTGGAGTTCATAGAAATCTGAAGTTGTGTTTTAACAATAGTCTCCAGCCTTGCTGACAGAAAAAGTAATTTATTTTGCAGTCTCTTCACATATAATAACACAATCACATATAGTAGATTCTGTCCTTCTGCACTTTGCTATACAGTGTTAATGACTGTCACTTAAATACTTTACAAATTGAATTGCACTTGTATGAGAAACTGGATTGATAAAATAAATTACTATATCTTATAGGTTAAGGTTTTGGTTCTGCAATTGTAGCTGTTACAAATTACCTAAAACCCTTTTTATATTGCATTTCACATGGCTATATTTTACAACTACTCTAATAAAAAATTCTATACAAAAATTGTTTGATATTAATAGTAATCATTAACAACTTGATAGATTCTTGTTAAGCATATTTGCAATACATTTAATCTTATTAAACTCAGCTGTGAGTTGTTTCTTCCAAATATTATAGGCCTTTATGAAGCTAGCAGTATAAAGAAGAGTTTTCAACCATTTTCGGCCAAGAATTAGGTTTAGCTTAATGGATCAATTCTTTTCTTATTAAACTGAGTCTGACCAATGCCAAGTAATACATTCAGCATTGATCTTTGTCTCACCCCGCTGTAGCTTGCGTTCTCTTTATGTACATGAAAAATAAGGTGCCAAGAATGAAAACAATGCCTGTATAATACAAATATAGAATTTTTCAGACTTCCATTCTGCTTATCCTTTCAATTCGTTATTAATGTCTTGTTCAATGCTTTTCTGAAATGTATTTTAAGAAAGAACTTTTCTTTCCATAAAGGATATTTCCCCTTTTCTGTAATTAACAAAAAGTGAAATGAATAATAAGAGAGATCTATATACCACTGACACGTGTTGAAGTCCTGATGGGGATATCTCATTCAGTTTTAGAAGGCCTGTGTGTATCTGTTCAATGTTTATATGTATGAGGTTTGCACACTGAAGTTTAATCTCTAAATGAAGGGAACATTCTTAACAAGAATGGAAGCCATGGACTCTTGGTCCGTCTTTATAAAAATCATTTGATTTGATCTGAAACCTGAAAATTATATGAAACTGGAGATGTGACAGGTCAGATAATGATAGAAGTCAAAATGATCTCAGGGTTTCTGCTAAAACTCATTTTTGCACACTTTAAAGTTCACAGATAAATACTTTGTGAATCCTGAAATTTCAAATAAAGTACAGATCAGAATTCCATGAGAACTTTGGCTTCTTTTAAATTGGTGCCAAGATTTCTCATTTGCTATACCAGGATCTCACTGAGGGTCAGTTTGTACTTAGAAACACACTTCAGGTTTTATTTTCACCATGGACCTTTTCCAGCATTCAAAGTGTGTCCACTGGCTAGATTTTGAGTGAAAATGTGGGCATATTCTGTAACTAATGTCATGCAAAGTTAGCATCTTATTTTCCTGTCTCCAGAATTGCTGTTGCAGGTTTTTGAATGCAAATAATAGTGAAATAAAGTAGCAGAACTATATGCTCAGTATGCCAGAGCAGTATTGGCAGACTACTTCTGTACTTGTATGTTTTAAATGCTTTTTCACATCTTGAAAACAGGACATATTTTCAAAATAGCCTAGGTGTTCAGAAGTGTTTATTGGACAGGTCCTGTGTAAACTACTGATTATATAAAGGCAGACATTATGGGGGGAGTAAAGATGCTAGGTGCTTGTTGCATTTGGTTTTGTTCTTTAAAGGAATGATTCTGAATAGGATTTTGTACAGCTGATCTACATTGTATACTTGCTTGCCTTTTTTATATCACAGAATTTTTTATCAGGTATAGAATCTAGAACCTTCTGTGACAAAATTACAGGCTTCCACCTTTGGAATTAAACATATACTGCTTTGTGAGCTTGCTACTAGAAAGAAAAATAATTGCAATGCTTACATAAATCCAAAATTCCATCCTGTAGAGGGCAATGGTACACATAAACGTAATATAGTGTTATACCAAACACAAGAAGCAACTGAGACTTGTAAATCCTTAGAAAGTCTGTAAGGTGATCTAGTCCTAAATATGAACTTGTATGCTTGCTCTTATACATGGTGATGTGTGTTCATTTCAAAGTTTGGGGTATTTTTTTTTTAGTCCAAACATTTCTGGAGTTAATAAATGACAGAAAAAATTTAAACATTAAGGAGCTATGATTTGGATCTTGAAATCTAATGGATTAAAGATCCACAGTGTTTAAATATTTGAAAGTGTATCAGGCATGTCAGTGGACGGGAATTAAATGGAAGTGATAGTATGTTTGAAATTAATGACTGTTTCGTGGCTCAGAGTGGCCACATAACCCGTTGACTGTGTATATATGGAAGTCAGGCATGTAACAGGTTAAAATGAGAGTTAGGGATGAATTTAGAGTTTTAATTTTTCCTTCATGTCCAAGCTTTACAGTAGTTCTATGTCAATAAACCTTTGTGTGTTTTTTCTCACTAGTCATTCTTACCTGCACGCCTCTGGTTTTAGGCATGGATGCAGTACAGAGACAGTATTATTATCTGTGGTAGCTGATCAATACTGGTAAAGTATCCATACAGGTTTTGTTGATTTGCTTGAGGAAGCTTGCAGGGATGGATAGGAGGGACCTTCAGATGGTCAGCTTCTTTCTCTCCAGGTAGTAAGTATTTCTCTCTTTTCCTAGGAAGGTAAAGTAAGACAGTCTGCATTTTGAATAATATATAGGTGCCATTCCGATTTGTATATTCCCATCCAACTCAAGTCTCTCCAGTTGCTCAAGCTGAGCAGATACAGGGACGTGAGCGAGAGCGTGTTACTTAAGGTTTTATCCTGGCTATAATACAATCTGTTCTTGTAAGCCACTCTCATATATCGAAATGACAGCTTTGCCTTTCATTGCAGGTAAACGTGTACGATTTTTGCCAGTGCTGTTCACTTTTTCAGCCAATTTGAATGAAGTGCTGTTAGCACAGCAGTTCCAAGTGCCAGTGGACATGTTTTCCTTAGACTTTTTAGCTGCCTGAGAAGTAACTGAGTTTCAGAAGGGCTGCGCACCCTGGGATTTCCTACTGACTTGCATTTTTCATTTATCTCATCTCTTCTTTGTTTCCACTTTCTTCATTCCAATTTAAAACAAGCCCCTGCCCACCAGTGTTCCCAGCAAGATTTGTTTAGCCCAGACAGAGACCTGCTGTCTTTTTCTGATACAGACCTTGTCACAAGGGGCCCTGTTGGTGTACTCCAAAGGCTGGCTGACTCTGTCCCTCCTCATTTTGCTGTCATGTAGCACATTTGTAGAATATTTTGAAAAGTTAAATACATGACAGTAGGAAAAAGAGGACAATTTCATCATGTCCATTGAGCACAATGTAAGTAAATAAATGGTGTACGTAGAAGATGATGTCCTTTTCCTCCTGGGATTAAGTATATATATATACTTGTGATATATATATACACACACATATATAAACTCTCTCTCTCTCTCCATATATATATATATATACATATATATATATACACACATATATATATATGTATAAAAACTCTCTTTAGCTACATAGCCTTGACATGGATTGCAGAAAATTAACGTGTGGTTTTGGCTGTCAAACAGAGGACAGGGATTTCAGGTATGTGCATTGTATACATACTCTACTTCTGTAGATAGTAAGAGCTCCAGTGTTTTTGCAGTGTTCTCCAACTGGTTGCTTGACCTGAAACAACTAAAAAAATAAAAGGGAAAAAAACCAACCCAACCAACCCCCCAAAAAAGTTTCTGAACATGAAGTTATGGAATCTGCAGTTTAATAAAAGTGGGAAGGAGACAAGTCTAAATAAGCTGCTCAGGAAACCTCAGTAATGGGTGCAGAAGATCCAAACCTGGCTGCCTCTCTGTTGGTTACGTATGTGCTGTCTTCAGGATAGAAACTTCAAAGGTCTCCTGTAAGCCAAAAGCAAACTGCAGCAACTGTGTTTTGCCGTCCCCACTGTTAGCTCTGGAGTACACACATATGTAGCTCAGAAGTAGGAACAGATGATAAGCTATTGTTTTGAATAATTAAATCTTGAGGGTGTCTCTATTGCTATTCTCTTTAACCTCATTTGTTTATGTTAGAACATTTTCTTAAAGTTTTATGTACATGTGTGTCTGCAGAACAGCATTATTGTGTTCTGTGCTGGGGAAACTTGAAGGCATTGCAACAGGAATTGGATGCAAAAATCTGGGACTGCATGGGATTTAAATGGCTTTGCTTCTAAAACAGAGTCTGCCTTCGAACAAATGTCTGAAGTGATATTATGATACAAACTCTATAAAGCTGTTGAAAGAAGATACATTTCAAGTGTGTAGCTGTAGTGCCTTGAGAACAGGTAAAAATCTAACCAAGAGATCACATATTCCTATGCATTGTTAAAAATCTTCTGTTTTCTGTAGTGCAGAACTTAAATATTTTTCCATTTTTCCTTATGTATGGCATACACTTTTAAAATACCATCTAGTCTGTCAAGCTCATAGTACATATGGCTTAAAACTGAAGATACAAATTTTTTATGCAAATGAATGAACTGCTAGAAATCAATAATGTATTTGTGTGTAAACAGAACACATGCATTGCCTAGACTTTTAACCTGATAAATGGCAGACCCATAATAACCTTTTTTTTTGACTAAATGCTTCATTTCTTAACCAATCATTTCACTTACTGTGATAACAACATATTTCTCAATTTTTTCCTGTTTGTATACAAGCCTACTAGGACAACATACAGGATTAAATCAACAAATGGCTAATCCACATGCCAGTACTGTAGGGCTGTTGGCTGCAGAGAATTTTTAGTCCTAACACTGAAAGGAGCCTTCTCTCCTGTTTAGTGTGCTGTTAATCAGAAATATGCGTGCCCAAACTGTTTCCATTCTTACTTCTGGCATAGTTTTGTGAATATATGTACCTATATTCACAGAGATGTAGGCAGTCACCAAGTCACTTGTCATTGTGACCTGTCATACTGTAGTTCCTATAAGTTCCTATAAGGAAATCACTTCTCCCTGGTTGCTTATGGTACTCTCAACCAAGTTCAAAGCAAGCAGGTTACACACTCAAAACAAGCTGTAGTATGAATATCTGGGGCATATTGCAAAGTCTTCTCTAATGAGCTGGGGTGAAAGCCCAGTGGGTTTGGAAAGCATTGCTTTTGAGGCTGCATCTGCAAATTACCTGCTTATTATGGAGAGGTATACTGTACCTGCTGCTTAAAAAAGTAAATCATTAGTTGGTTGTCAAATTCTTCTAGTATGTATATCCTTTTCACACTGCAATTCAAGAGTCCCATCTGAGAGAAGAATTTAGGCTGGCCAAAATTTAAGATCCCAACAGATTTTAAAGTTGGATATTTTAATAGAAATATTTTTATGAAATTTCCAATTCCAACATTTAAAAAGAAAATTTACACTAACTTTTTCTCAAATTTCATTCTTAATTTGGAGAGTATCATGAAAAAAATCCTTATGTCCATATTAATATTTTCGTATCACTCTTTCCTTCTTTTCCCAGAAGCTCTATCACTGTGTAAATTCAGAGACACTCCTTTTAGCCAAAAAGGCACAGACCAAGCAAATAAAAATGTGGCTATCCATGTGGTTCTGCTTCCAGACAGAAGACTTTTGGACAGTGTCAGGATTATTTCTGTGTCTACACTGTGTTGGGTGGCAAGGAAGGGCACATATTCCTGAGAGCAGCCAGCTTTTCCAAGGAGATGCTTGCCCCCTCTCCAGCGTTGAGGAGAAGAAGGCAGGGATGTGTTTGCAGCTCTGGAGGATTATACAGGCAGCGGCTCTTAGTGTGCCCCAGTGTCTGCATGCACATTCACAAGAGGGCTCTCTAATCTGTCCCTCTGTTCCAAACTATTACTTTACTAAAGATATCATAGCTTTAAAAATGAGCTTAAAAAAAATATGCTTTAGACAATGATATCCAGTGTCATCTGATCTTGTAAGACTTAGATAAATGTATGCTTACTAAGTGATAAAAGAAAATTAGCCATAGATTTTATTCAAAATTAGTCAATAACAAGAACCATGAGTGTAATGAAGATTGCAGCTCATTGTGTAGTTCTTCTCTTTGTCTGGGTTTTACACAGTGTCAACTGTGGACTGGGAGGCTATACCTTGACTTGTCTAAAATATAATTAATTTTTAAAATATCATAGGTCTGGTTGAACCCATCCTGAGCTCTGATTGGTAGAAAATCAATTATTAACCACGGGGGGACAGCTCCTCTTCCAACTCTGCTACTTAAGTACATAAGGAAAAAGGAACAAAAGAAGGATATTTGTTACTTTGAATTGATAGTGTAACTGATTGTGATCAATTCTGAGGTGTTTGCTGATTATGTGAATGCCCTTTGGGGTGACTTTATTTTCTCTACATATACACTAGAATACTGCAGAGGGTTATGGCTCTAATCAGCGTAAGGATCAAGTATGTACATGTGAGAAGCCCAGCGTGTTAAGAAATAGATGTAACTGGTTCCTGAGATACTGCAAAAATAATAATCCCAGAGCAATAGATAGGTGTGGAGGTAACCGTGAAAATGAAGCTCGAGCGGTGTGTGTCATGATCAGTGTGCCGTGTATCGGCAGGTGCAGCCTTACCCACTTTCTCCATATACGTCAAGATAGGTTTCAACAACTTCTCTGAGAAATCGGGCAGGCCAGCGGCCGGCTTCCCCTTGTTGCCTGGCTGAGAGGCCCCTGGCCCTTGCCAGAAGAACCGGCACTTGGAGGTTAAGAGAGAGCTCACTCCTTTGGTCCACTCCCCCCCTCGCTTCTCTCCTGAGAGAGCCATTAAAAGTGTTGTCAGGTGTGTTGATGATGATGAAGAATAATGGCTAACATACATTAGGAATCAGACCTGGCACTACCAAATTCAGTTTGTATAGACTAACAAATGGCCGTTAGACAGTAATGACCTATGTTTGATCCCAGAAAACCATTTCCATTTTCAAATGCCAAGGATAATAAATAAGGCTGCGGAAGGCTTCTGAAAGTCAATAAGATTGGGCTTCATTATGTCAATAAGTAAGAAAATGTTTAGCCTTCACAAAAAATACCACACTGTCTGTGTTAGATTGCTAGTTCAAGTGTCTTTTCTGATACCTACTACATGAGAAGACATCTGATATCTCAGGTACCTGGACTTCCAGAATACCTGTCTTAAAGGCAGTCAGATGCTGGTGCAGGTGATGAAAAAGTGGAACATGAGGGAACACCAAGGCACCTAGGGCCAGCTTTTCAAAGTAGGCTCATTTGAGCGGTTTAGAGTGCAGATTGGTTTTTACCTGTGAATGTGAGTGTTGTGTACTACTTTTTTCAGAGGCAAAAGAGACAATTTGCCCACATGATCTGTGCCTAATTTTCTTGGTCAAACAAGTTTTGTTAGTGATTTCATTTTGACTTAAAAGATAAAGTTTGCAAAACCCAAATGCATAAGTGAATGCATAGGTATGCAAAGAGATCATGCTTAAAACTACTGTGCCAAACAAGGTGCTCAGACCACTCTTGCTGGCCAACACCATGCTGGCAATTTAAAGACTAACAGAAGTTAGTTTCTATGTCCTTGCTCCCCTGTGTGCCAGCTCGTATCTTGATCAGGACAGATTGCCTTTTGCTATACATGTTGGGTAACTTGTGCAGAGTAGTATCACTCAGGGTTCCTAGGCATTGTGGAAGTGTATTATAGTTGCATTGAATTTTTAAGGGGACTCTTACAGGACATACAGAAGTGTTTCAAGGGTGTTATCACACAGGGCTGTGTGATCACACAACTTTTTCCTTATTCTAGTATTTAAATATGAAGAAACATGTACAAAACAGTACAAGCAGAGAGAACAGAATGTAGGTTTTTTCATGCACAAAGATGAGTCACTAGGTCCTATTCCAGCTTTGCTAGACACACACTTCCCATCCATGTGAGAGCTATGTAGCAAACAAAATGTGAGATATTACATCTACAGGCACACGTGGATGCCAGAAAACCTTTCTAACACTGAGTGACTTTAAAAGCAGAATATTGATCATATTTATTAGATAATATGTTGTAGCCCACGTACATGATATTGCCCATGCCTTTCTTTACTCCCCATTGTCTTATGTGACATCATTAGCCCTTCTGAACATATGCAAATGCAAGTGTGTATTTGTATATTCAATGTCTCCTATTTAAGAAGGGCATTTAAGTGGTTCTGAAAGAGTTTCTGACTTGCATACGTTATTTTAAACCCAGTAGCAAAGTGGATATTATTTTCTACTGCTAAGAGTAGGCACCCTGCACTTAGAATAGGATGTGATAGCACAGACCTTTTCAACAGAGATTCCATTACACAGCTACAAGCCTTCTGTGGAATGGGACGGTCATCTGCATTCCTGATGGTCAGTGGCGCTGGTGAGAATGTTGATTAATATACCAAGCATCAACATTTGCACCAGTTCATTATGTTTTCTTTGTGGAGACAAATAAAACATTATAAAACTACCAAAATAAACATAGTTTCAGCAAAAGACGTGTGCCAGCCCTGGTACCAAATTATGTTAGTTTAAAATTATACCTTTAGGTAAACACATGTGCTTTTCTATTTAGAGGAAGTTTTGAAAACTCAGAAAATGGAACTCCTTAAAACCTAGGTCTTGAGCTGGCTCCTGTATTGCCTTTCAATGCAGAAGTAGTATTGGCCTTCCAAATGAATAATATTTAGTATTATTCTAGGTGTCTTTTCAGCTTTTTATATTACCACTTCTTGCAGAGGAGATTTTCAATAAGCAAAACAATAAAATGTGCTATAATAAAGCACATTTTAGTCTTTTTCCTATTTCCAACAATCGAATGAACAACTTGTTAATCCAAAAAACTGCTTATAACATGAACATTTAAACAACTATATAACTGCAAATATATATTAAAGTAAGTTCAACAATTTAAAAACAATTACAAATCACTTACAATAGTCATCTAATGTATACTTAAAGGCAAATACAGATTGTATATTTTTCAAATGGATGGAAAAATTATTCCAGCCACTTGGTGTCTGAGAAGCAAATGACTGATTGCTTTTCTGGTATTAAACTGGGGGACTGCAAACATTAAAAAAATCACTAGACCTTGAATTATATCAAAATATAATTGGAATAAAATAATTCAGAAGATAATTCAGTCTTGCTACTAATGTCGTTTACACAGATAGCAATGCTAATATTTTTTCCTTTGTTGTAGACTTAGCCAGTTTAACTCCGTCGGTGCCAACCTGACCCTCTGCACCATGGATGGTTTGTAGTTAAAGGTCAGCTTTTTTGTTTTAATTTTTTTTTCCCAGAAAGCATACTCTGCCCTTGTAAGTCTCTGCTGTGACATTCAGAAGAATAATGCCAGTCCTGCATCACTTAGAGATTTTCTAAGATTCTTAGGAATTTAAAGATCTAAATAAACACACAGTAAGAGTTCCCAAAGCACCTAAGACACTGTAGTTATTAAACTACATTTGAAAACCTAGTCTTTATTCATTGGAGTAATTCTGAATAATATCTTTTAGGTCATGGGTGTGTTTTATTGAGAAATCTGAAGCAAATAAGGATGACAGCCTGCCAGATAATGTATTGCTTTGTGTATACACTCTACCTTTTGAGCATTGTTTGCTTCTATATCCTGCTGCCCATATCTATAACAGCTTTACCATGATCAAATCTGTTTAATATCTGGCCTGATAACAGAGACAAAAATGAAGTAAGCGCAGAAAACACAATAACCACCATCCTGTTAAAATCTGACTAATCACTCAGTCTCCAAGTTGATTAGCCCTGGAAAGGCCTGAGTTTCAGAATTCACATCCCTTCGAGGGGCTCGAAGTCAGGAATGTAAAACTCAGGTTGCCAAAATGACTGCTTGCTTTGGAAAACCCGGGCTAACATGCAAAGAATTTTCAGTCAGTAAATTTCCATGCCTCAAGTATAAACAGATGAATGGAAGTTGTTGTAAGACTGAAATATTTACTCAGCTTGGTCCTCATCTAGGTGACCCAGAGATCAATGAAAGCATATTGATGTCATAGGAGGCCAAGGTTCTAAACCAACACATGCTATATGCCAGCACGCATATAGATCCACACCCTGCAAATACTGTTCTGTTCCTCACAGATGAAAGAATATTGCCGGTTAGGAAAGGATGCTGTGAATGTGACACGATTTGTACCTTTGTTGCTGCTTGTAGACAGTATTTGAGAGGTATGATATTATCACCATGAAACTCAAAACCAGAAGAAACACTGTGTTTTTACCTTTTTTTTATTTTATGGAAAATTCCAAGAAGAGCAAAAAGGTGGAAAGCCACACAAACTGAAGTGTAGCTTATAGATAGAACTTACAGCTTTACATCAGTAGTTGAACTGTGGCAATTCGGGGCTGTATCATACATACAGTTTTTCCCATTAACTACACTGTAGCACCAAGCATTCTGAGCAACAGAGCTGTTGTTTTTTGGAGTCTGTCTCATGACAGCAGACTCCATGTGACAAGGAATGCACTGCAAGAATGCACTAGGAAGCAGAAACTTTTTCTGTATGGGGGACATACATTGTTGATACCCTGATAGATACTTCTCTGTCTGCTGCAGTATTTAGTAGCTCCCATTAAGTTTGGAAGCAACATGCCTCTCTCTTGCCCCTGTTTATTTCAAGCGTGTGTATAAACCTCCTAAATTCAGCTGTGATTGAGGGGATCAGGCTCTTCAATGAAATCCTCTTCCCTCCTTAAAAATACTCCTGCAATGGAGGGCAAAGTCTAGTGTAAGCAAGCTGTTAAGAGTCCCACATCAGGAGGCAAATAAAAGAACCCAGTATATATTTACCATATTTTTTAATGGGGCTACAGTACAGAGGTGAAGCTGTAGTGATTTAAACACTGATTTTTTAATATTTAGCCCTGACAAAAGAACAGTGAGATAGATGGGCTATCTTCTGTTTCCTCTGCATTGTCCCATACAAATAATGGGGCTACACTAATTCTGCTCTATAAGGAAGAGGTGGTACATTCATGAAAGGCAGTGTCAGCTCCAAAACCTGAGGCCCTGTGTTATCCAAAACCCCAAGTTTAAACAGAACAATGTTTATTTAAAATTAGGATTAAAAAGCAATTTCTTTAAAACTGTGACAACCCCACCTGGCATTTGGAAGCAGTTTTTCTTGGCTTGTTTAGACATTGTGTATATAGCGGGTACAGAGCATGCTTAAGTTGGCTAATTAATTTCAAAAGCAGTGTAGAATTGACTAGCAGGTAATTTAATCTAAAAATAATTAAAACTATTGAAATTATTACATTGTTGTTTAATTAATATTAGTTAATATTGTAATTTTCAGTCTAAATTATGCTGATTAAAGATTTCGCCCATAAATACCAATAAAATTAATTACAAATTAATTAAATTTGCTAAAAGATTCTCATAATGGACTTCCAGCTATTCTTGATTTTTGCAATAAATAAACAGAAGCATTATTAAGTGCTATATCTTCCTGGGGGAGATATTTAAACATGATATGCAGATATTGCAAATGGAAGGATTTCCCATGAAAATAGACATGCTTAATAGCAAAGGCTGGCTTCTGTTTTTTTCCTTCTAGTAAAAGGGAAAAAAAGAAGCTCAAAAGCAATATTTTTATTTCATTGTTTGGCAAGACAAAATGCTTTCCATTCTGTGCCATCTGAGATTCCAGGAAGATTTGTTGACACATGGCAGTTGTGCTTCCTTCAAGCTTTGCATCTTAAAGATTGTTTGTAGTAAACGAGGGCACTTCTCTACAGTTCAGCAAAAGAAACTCTACTTTGTGATCCGGGTGTCATAAGATTTGCAATGGTCATGGAGAGTTCTTAATACAAAGCTGGAGGTCTCTCTCTTTTTCCTTGGCCAGTAATAAAAGCATGGTGTTTAATTATGGAAGTGGACAGGCTTCGTATTTCAAAGACTTTTAAAAAGGATGTAAATATTGTAGGGTCTGTGCTTTAAGTAGAGAAAAAAAAGACAAAAAGGATAGGTATACACACACACAGAGTGCCCTGATAGCAAAGCCAGGAGCCATAACAAGTTGTCTATATAACAGTATGAGATAATGAATGGAAAGGTGCACTGGTAACCTTACTCAGGTATTTCTTAGCTGCCATAAGCTTACAATCCTAATTGCTGCATGAATCACCTATTGCAAAGCAAAGCAAAACACCAAGAATTTTAATCCAATGGAAATTCTGCTTCCATATCAAATCACACAAAAGCTGCCAACTACTACAGTGTTTAGTTGAACACCTACAAATTCAAAAATTCACTCATATCAAAATCTTTTATTGCTAAAGGAACCCAGCAGCTTGTTTTATGAACTAGAAATGTTTTGTTTTTCTACTTTCACATTCAGTTTCCTCCCTTTTGTTGTGCTACACCAGAGAACAGGTAATAAATAACACAGGCAATAGCAGGTGATAAGACCTGTAATTTGCACCAGGTTTTTCCTCTTCTGAATTAGGCACTGTAGCTGTAAACTACACTTCCCATGATTCACCTAATGTCCTACAGGCTTTAAACTCTTTTAGAGGGAGGGTGTGATAAGGATGTGAATGTAAGGTGGTTTGGTTGGGGAGTTCTGGGAAGGATCTTAAGAGAAGGACCTTAAAAGAAGGACTTGAGCTACAGACCTTAGGAGGTGTGTGGTTGGATGTTGATGTATGTAATGTCATAAGGTTGAGTTATTGGCAAAATTATTTTGGTGTAGTTCAGAAAATTGGAATATTTCAGTTTAACTGACCTAAAATAATAATTTGAATATTGAAAATCTATTGAATGCATTCAGTTTTGTGTTCTGTATGTTTTGGGGGATTTTGGGGTGGTGGTGTTTAGTTGTTTGGTTTGGGTTGGGTTTTTTTGGTGGTTTTGGGAGGTTTCTTAGATCCTGGGAGTTGTTAGATTGTAGAATTGCTTGGTGTGCAGAATTTCCACTGAAATTAGTGAGGGGGTGGTCACAGTGGGGGCTGGCTTGTGCTGTAGTAGAAGGCTTTCCCTTAAATGGACTTGATCTTGTGCTCTCAGTGCTCTCAGGAACATGCTTCACTAATGAAATATAAAAGAAAGTATTTTTCTATTTCATTTTGATTATATTCTCTATTTTGTCTAAAATACATTTTTAATTGCACTATTTCTGGGGAGCTAATGAGGGGAAAAACTTGTTTCTGAAAAATTGAATCCCAGCTGTAGGAGCAGATAAGGCTGACATTCAGTTCTTAGAAAGAAGCAATCAATGTTGAATGTATCAGGTGAGTTCATTTCTCTTGCTCTGCTTTAATAGCTTATAAAGAAGATTGATTAAGTTCTTGTCTGATAGATCAATAATGGAATGAAACTGAGCTTTCCCCTCCTTCAAGCATGGGTTTGTCATCTGCTGGGGAATGTAGAAGCTGAAGAGAAGTAGCCCTAACTTGAAAAATAAATCGCAAACACTGGGATTCTAATGAGCTCATTCACATCATATTGCTTACGCAGCATATAAAACAATAGTCGTGATTCACATGGTGTGACCATACATCTTGGCTTCTTTTTCCATACATATTCTTCACATCTTTGCGCTTTGTGGAGTGGTGCAAAGTGTGTAAGACTTTCATAGATGGAGAAAACAATTTTTGTGCTTGTGTCTATGACGAAGCAAACATAAAAGGAGCCAGCCTCTTAGGTTCCAGCCAGGCATGGTGGTGGATGCTTTTTCTGCTCTTGGGAAGCTTCAGAAATCATGTTAACCTTCAAAGGAAGAATTTTGAGATAATAATTTTCAGTGTAGGTTTCCGATGTCTTGATGTATTTAAGTTGGGAATGGCAAGAAAGTATCCCGATATCTTAATTTCCAACCAAACCAGTGCATCAGTGTTGCTGTTTAAACAGCATTTCATTCTGTGTCTTGCAGGGTTTTCCAGTGTTCCAAAAGAGACAAAATGTGTGGAACACAGAACAATGTGAGGATGAAGGGAAACAGGAACTATAAACTGCAGCATTTGTGACAGTAGAGATGTCACAGACATGAGAAATTACACAAGTAGCATAACATCAGTATTTTATTTGCACATATAAACATTTCAGTGTCTTATATGGTGGCCCATGTTTTTTATTTACTTCTGTTGTTGTCTTTTATGGCTATGTCACACACCTAAACAGAGTCTGCAGGTCTTGAGATGTGAGCTGCCTTTACAAAGGAGACATTTTTCTTTAGCATTATGCGAATGTGAGAGACAATTTCAGCATTTATCTCATTTAAATAACACAAAAGCCCAGATATTGCTTGTATCTGAAAAAAGATAGTCAACACATGTAGACATCCAGGATGCTAATTATCTGTAGACAGTGCTAACTATATGACTAGTGGCACAGTTCTCATTTTATTTTTATATATACCCACACTTTTGTCTTTCAAGTGCAGTTATTTTAAGAACTCAGTACACGTCACAAAATCCAGAGATGAAAGCTGGCAAAACATTGTGTGTTGCTTGTAAATTCCTGATGCATTGTTACTGTTACCAGAGTACACATTCAACTTGAATCTTATTGATTTATTATTGATTTTTGTTAATAGTGAAGTTTCTTGATACAATGTGACAGACTGCTTGTATCAGCAATTTCAATTAGACCTCTAAATAACTGATTGTATAGACTGTCAACTTCTGTCTTTTCAAATTAATTTTCACATCTGGAGTCTTGAGTGTTCATCTGCATCAAGGAACTGTGGGCAGACTTCTCCCAGCCCCACAGTGACATGCAAACATGGAAAGAAGATGTGGCAGAGGAATTCTGTTTCCCTTTTGCTCCTTGGCAGAGATCAGGTGCAATGTGTCTGCTTGCACGATGCTCAGTTCATCCACCGTCTTTACCAGCATGTGGCTTCTCTACATAGCCAAGGAGAAAAGGGCTGGTACCTGGCGCTATGCTTTGCACTGAGAGTCCACAAAGGTGTCATGTGCTGTGATGCTACCTGTTTAAACCTTTGGTGTTCATGCTTGATATGCTTGGAGAACTTTATGTAATGCTAAAAATCTCCCTCTGCTTTTGGTAAATTACTTTCTTCCCCTAATAACAAAGTTATTGACAGGTGGTCTTCCTTCCAACTTGGTGTTACAAGCTTGTCTTGCACCAGCCATTTTCCTATGTTCTGTAAAGAAAATTAACTTCATGATTATCTGACTTTTGAAATTTTAAAAGATTATTTTAATGAGGGCTGTGCTCATTTAGTGACTGTGTCACTGTTCATTTTATATGTTCTTTAGTTGCTTATTTTAAAAATTAAAACTGGGAAAGTTCCTAAGTGAACAACATTAATTTTTTTTTAATGTTCAAAAAAAATCATGCTGGATGGAGAAGTTGATCTGTACAGGTATTCTGCAGTAATAGCAAGAGGTGCAATTTTCAAAAATCACTGAAAAAGCAGGAATAAGAGTGGTCACATTCCATCTACAGGTCTTCAGTCATGGATTTGAATTTGTGACTAGAGGATTAATACAATAATGAAAATAATTGGTGACATTCTTTCCTTGGTAATCATGAAACAAAGCGGCTGTGCATTACACAGTTCCAAAATGGAATCTGACAAGGCATGCTGCTTTGCTTTCCTTGTCAGGGTACACTTTTGTTAGAAGTTATGTTTTCTTTTTTGAGAGAAAATGAGGCTTTATGTTTCAACTAACTATTCAGACACAATAAGAGTAACATCAGCTGCACAGATACCAAATTTTCAAATTTATTTGCAGTTTTGCTCATCAAATTTAATTTCAGGAAAAAAAAATCACACTTAATTGTAGGATGAAGTGCATGGGATGCCTAGAGGGTTGCATCAAAGCATGGAGAATCCTCTGTGGGGATGTGTACAGTGTGAGATTCCCAAGGTTGTGGTGCTCTGGTTTGAAGGGAGCAGGGTGTCACAAGGATGGACTTGACCTGACTTAGTCTACACTGGACAGGAGCCCTAAATGGAAAACTATAGCTTGTCAGTTCTTATCTGTCAGATCAGTAAGAGCAGTTGCTTTTAGGTTACTCGTGATAAACTAAGTTGAAACACTTCAGTATGTGTTTTGAAGTGGATGAGACCTTGTTGGAAGTGCTAGGTGTGTCCACACCTGCTTTTGGCAGCAGTTGCATTGTCTGTGAGGATTAAAGACATGCCTTCCTCACTCTTTGGCCTGAAGTCATCTACCTGTGGAAGGAGTTTATAGGATCATAGGGGTCAGAAGGGACCTCGAGAGATCATCAGGTCCAACCCCCCCTGCCAAAGCAGCTCCCTAGCTCATATTGCACAGATAGGCGTCCAGATGGGTCTTGAATATCTCCAGAGAAGGAGACTCCACCACCCCCCTGGGCAGCCTGTCCCAGGGCTCTGTCACCCTCACTGTGAAAAAGTTTTTCAGCATGTTGGTGCGGAACTTCCTGTGCTCCAACTTGCAGCCATTGCCCCTTGTCCTGTCTCCACAGACCACTGAAAAGGGGGTGACCATTGCCCCCTACATCCCATACTTAAGATATTTATAAACATTAATAAGGTCACACCTTAGTCTTCCTTTCTCTAGTCTGAACAGTCCCAGCTCACTCAGCCTTTCCTCATAGGGGAGATGCTCCAGGCCTTTAATCGTCTTTGTAGCCCTCCTCTGGACTCTCTCTAGGAGATCCCTGTCTCTTTTTTTATACCAGGGAGCCCAGAACTGGACACAATACTCCATGTGGGGCCTGACCAGGGCAGAGTAGAGGGGGAGGATCACCTCCTTCGACCTGCTGGCCTCACTCCTCCTGATGCACCCCAGGATCCCATTGGCTCTCTTAGACACCAGGGCACACTGCTGGCTCATGACCAACCTGTCATCAACCAGGACCCCCAGGTCCTTCTCCACAGAGCTCTTCTCCAGCAGGTCATCCCCCAGCCTGTACTGATACAAGTGGTTATTCCTTCCCAGGTGCAAGACTCTATGCTTGCTTTTGTTGAATCCCATCTGATTTCTCCCTGCCCAGCTTTCCAGCCTTTCCAGGCCTCGCTGGATGGCAGCGCAGCGTTCCTGCATGTCAGCCACTCCTCCCAGCTTTGTATCATCAGTGTACTTGCTGAGGGTGGATGCTATTCCCTCATCAAGGTCATCACTGAAGATATTAAACAGGACTGGACCCAACACCGAGCCCTGGGGAACACTGCTAGTCACAGGTCTCCAGCCAGACTCTGCTCCACTGATCACCACCCTCTGAGCTCGGCCTGTCAGCCAGTTCTCCACCCACCTCACTGTCCACTCATCTATCCCGTGCTCTCTCAGCTTTGCTATCAGGATGTCATGGGAGACAGTATCAAAGGCCTTGCTGAAGTCAAGGTAAATGACATCCACTGCTCTTCCTCCATCTATCCAGCTGGTGATGAGATCATAGAAGGTTATGAGTTTGGTCGAACGTGATCTCCCCTTGGTGAATCCATGCTGACTACTCCTCATGACCTTCTTCTCTTTCAATTGCTTGGAGATGGCATCCAGAACAAGCTGTTCCATCACCTTTCCAGGGACAGAAGTGAGGCTGACTGGCCTATAGTTGCTGGGATCCTCCTTCTTGCCCCTTTTAAAGACCGTAGTGACGGTGGCTATTCTTCAGTCCTCAGGCACTTCTGTTCTCCAAGACCTGTTGAAGATGATAGAGAGCGGCTCAGCAATCACCTCCGCCAGCTCCCTCAGGACACGTGGATGCATCCCATCTGGGCCCATGGATTTATGTGCGTTTATCCCTTTGAGATGCTCCTGGACCACCCCCACCTCAACCAGAGGGAAGCTCTTCATTTCCCAAACTCTATTACTTTCTTCCAGTGTCTGTGGGTTCCCAGGGGCCTTTAAAGTGAAGACTGAAGCAAAGAAGGCATTCAGTATCTCCACCTTCTCAGCATCCCCTGTTACCAGGACACCCACCTCGTTCAGCAAGGGACCCACATTATCCCTGGTCATCCTCTTACTATTCACATATCTAAAAAAACCCTTTTTATTATCCTTTATGTCCCTTGCCAGTTTCAATTCCAAGTGGGCTTTAGCCTTCCTAGTTGCATCCCTACAGGCCCCGATAACATTCCTATATTCTTCCCAGGTGCTCAGACCCTTTTTCCACAATTCCTAGACTTTCGGCTTCCCTTTGAGTTTACTCATTAGCTCTCTGCTCATCCATGCAGGTCTTCTGCCTCTCTTTCCCTATTTCTTGCTCAAAGGGAGCAAGTTGTCTAATTAAGGTTAGTTAAAGGTGTGTAACTGCATTGTCCTCACAAAAATTCCTGGTGTGGATGCTCAGATCCGCAGCTCTCTGAAGGTGTAGACATGGAGATGATGTGGCTAGCTAATCTCAGGGAACAAAGCTTCTAATACTGCTGGTGTTGCTGGTTGATTTGTTTTTTCCATGCTGCCTTTTACTTGCAAAAGTAATTTACCTCCATTTATTTCCATTGTTGATGTCTGAGCATTTGTGACTTCTGAGGAAGCAGAAACTCCTTGCGTTGCTCCCCATAGAGGGTGCCCAGAATGTCCAGTAGTTCTTTATTGCCTGCCATTTACATGGGAAGGATGCTGTTGTCTTGATGTTCCTCATCATGCTGTAGTACTGTGGATGCTCAAAGGGCATAAAGTCTGAGGAGAGTGCTGGTATTTAGTTTTTTATAACTGCTGATACTCCAGGTAATCTTTCAGGCACAGGAATCCTTCCTGACACCTGCAACTGAGGTGGCAATATTAAAAATATTTCCCAGTTCCCATTGGAAAGGTCCGCTTGCTTGTGTGGATACACTGGTAACTTTTTTTATTTACCCATTTTCCAAACATATTTTTGATCAAAACTGTCTATCTGTCCTGGGACAGAGATAACCCAGGTGTGTGAACTTACATTTCACACAAATTAGAGATGTGTATTTGATAATTTTTTGGCATTAGAAAACAAAATGCATCAGTTAAAAATAAACAGATTGGTCCAAATCAGAACCTTATTGTTGAAACTTTGAATGCTTTCAGTGAGTGTACTGGCTGTGGTGTGACTGCAGGTATTCTTTACAAATTGGCAGATGAGAAGTGGCGCTTGTGATACACTTTCATCTGTAACTCTTCTGCTTCCAGAGCCATGCAGTTTAATTTATTGATGTCAACTCTATGAATGTGTCAGGAAAGAAAAAAGCAGTGTCCTAAGTAATGCTATTCTGTCTTAACTACAAGGACTAGTAACTACATGTTTAATTTTGGAGTTGATCATCTGCGGAGAACCTGAATCCCTGTGTAGAATGTAACCTAGCAATGAGACATGTCTCTGGTGTAAGGCAAATAACAATAGGACAATGATGATCTCTCTCTGATAGGCTTTGCAAATCAGAGATCCTCCACAGTACCAAACACTATCTTATTTTAGTATTGAGAAGCCTGTAAGAACCAGTACCTGTGTACATGAAAACAAAACAACAAAAAAAAAAAAACATCCCAGCAAGCCCTCCAAAACCTGAACCAGAATGGAAAGGCTGGTCTGAAAAGGCAAGAACTAGAAACTCTCAGCAAAGTGCTTGCATCTACTGCTTTTAGGCAGGTTCCCTTTTAAAAGCATGCAGAGGTTAGGCTAAGCTATATGACATCAGGCTTTGGCCACACTCTCAGGTTATAGTGAAAGGATGTTTCTGCCAGCTTGGAAGTGCTATAAGGAAGTTCAGCAATGCACGGTGTTAAGGGGTGTCTGTAACCTGCATGAAGCTTCCCAAAATATATGCACATGTTTAACTTTATGCACTGTAAGTAATCCTATTGACTTCCGTGAGTGCTCATTTTTGTTAAATTCAGTTTATATGCAAGTCTTGACGCTCCTGGTCCATTGAATGCTTGCTTTTAACAGCTCCTTTGAAAGCTAATAGAGCTGTACTTTGAACTTCGCAGTTACAATTCCCTGTGCTTAGATTGTGCAACCCCACAGATGCTAAAATGATGGCCAGGGACTTACAGGAGTGAAGGCAAAACACTGGAAACAAGGCAAGAAGCATGACCTTTCTTCCTGGAAAAAGTGAGCTTTCCTCTTTCCAGTAAATGCTCAAAGAGAAAATTTTTCTCAAATCTTCTAAGACTTGGGCCCAATTTTGCCAACTTTTGGCTTTCATGAGAATATGGTTGGGCTTGGTTTATCTATTTAAATTGCACGATGCTATACTGATAAATCACTTCCTTATTTTTAAAATTGAATTTTCACTTTACAGTGTGTATTTCTTTTCCTATCTGAAGTCTGAGTCTGCACCTTTTCCTTCCGAGACTACTTGGAGCTTTGCTTATGCGAGCACTGTAGCGGAGCTTGAGCTGTGATGCACAGGCTGCTTCAGAAAGTGATACAACTGACTTGTTAGCTAGAACATGATCTAGCAATATCTTTCTAAATATTGAAATGAAGTACTTACTAGTCTAGTGCTGTACATACCATGTGGGATATATCACAACTATTCCTGAACCTGTGTCTGAGGCCACTTTATGTATTAAACACAACAAGAAAGTCAAAGGTGTGCATTACATTAAGATAACATTCTTTCAGGGTCACTGAAGGCATCTGGCTGTGTCTTGTATCTCGGGCTGCATTTGAGACATTTATCTCGCAGTAACATGTGTGTGTGTTTGTCTTGTTACCTAATCATAAAGTGGCATTTAAAAATTGTGCTTTCCTATTAGATGATGAGGTCATCTAGCTGTATGTGCAGCTGGCTGAGGCTGAAAAATACATCGCACCTTTGCAGCTGGGGAACACTCAGCTGCAGTGGGAAAGCATAAGGATGCAGTATACTCTGCCTGTTTCTGAAGGGGCTTTTGGGGGGAAACAGTTGGAAAAAAAACCAATCAGTCCACGTGCTGTCTGCCTCTGCAGCTTCAAAGTACCTTTGTAAATTCCTAGTAATCTGTCACAGAAAAGGGTGATTTCATTTGAGAATTCTCTGTTTAGCAAAATGGGATAGTTTTTTTGGAAAGCTTTAAAATAGGCTACATTAGAGTTTAGAGCCTTTTAAGATCCTCTCATTCCTGGTTTTGAGATGCATACAGTAGTCATTTTATTCCTCAAGCTTGCACATTTTAGCAACACTAGCTTTTAATTCATTATACAGCAGTATGGAGCTGTTGAGAGAGACGTAGCAGCTTGATTCATTTGAAATCCTAGGACAAATAGGCTTTAAAAAGCAAATGCATTCATTCTGACACTAATTATGTGTCTTTTCCACATGTCGTAGTATCTTGTGTCACAAATTGCTCTCATTTGCTACTCAGTGCAAAATGTCTGAGAGACGATGAGTGCAAAACGATATGCTTTAACCAGGTGTAGGACAGGTTAAAACCTATGGAGAGTCCAGGAGCCAAACACAACAAGAAACTTGACACTGAAGGCATCAAATAAATCAACCTTATAAATTTTTGCTAGATTTCAGGTACAATTACAACACAGCTGCATGGAAAATATGCATCCAACATGCTCACCAAACAGAAATGAGCAGCAAGGTCTTACCTGCTTTATTTGAAGCTGTTATGATTTTACAATGTGCATCTTCATGTAAAATGCTGATGACCTCACCGAGCATCTCTTAGGGATACGTAGGATTTTTTCAAAGAAGCAGTAAGAGCTACACTGAATGAAAATATGCTTTGCCATGTATGTGAATTAAAAGAATTTTATGTATGTTAGTGAATTAGAGAATCCTTGTGTTACTGAGCCAGTGCTTGTTGCTAGATAATGGACAAGACTGGTATTGCTCTTCTGTAACTAATCCTCTAATAGTGTCACAGGTTATTTGGTGCCAGTTGGTGTTTCTGCTCTCCTCAGGAAAGAGCAGCCTTTCCAGCTTGGAGTAAAACTGCGAGAAATTAGAAGTTGACAAAAAAACAAGAGCAAAAAGAAATCATTAGAGTCGCTGATGTTTTGTTTTCCACTTTAAACAAACCTCATCCGTGTTTCCCGTGCTAAGTAGAGGCATCCTCATTATGTCAAAGAGCTTTCAGTAGCAAATGCCTTTTCACCTGTGCTGCAGCATTCAAACCTGGCATGCTTTACACGTAATGCAGTTTGACAGTTCATTTGAAATAAATGTGCCGATAACCCTTAAAAGTGGTAATAAAATACTCTTTGCTCTACTGTACAGATGATTAATACCACTAAAGTAATTAAATTCCATTAGGCTGGGGTTCACATACCCAAGGAATTGGTGCCAGGATTTAGCAGATCTCTAGTGAGGACAAAAGACTAATGCCTTTTAAAGCCATGTTTCACAAGTAAAATCCCAGGAAAGTCTATATTAACTTAGGACATCTGCTTGTTGTGATTGTTGGAGCTATTGATGCATTGGATCATTAGCAGGGTAGTGTGAACTCCTGTTTTCCTGTTGACAAGGATCTCTCACCAGGAGCTGCTAGCTTTCTGCGAAGGGAGAGAAAGCAGAACAGGGCAGCCAAGCTGGGTCTTGTGCATGGGCTTTGACTTACAGAATTATTGCGAACTGTATAGTCTCTGATGGTAGGAAACAGCATTTTGCCCCCAGCCATTTTTCCCAAGATCAGAGCCAAAGTAACTCTGTCTCCTGCTGTTTTGTAGCTGTAGATTCTTAAAGACTGGCATTATTGTAGTCGATGAACAGTTTGCCCCCTTTCAGATGGCTGCAGTAATGACCCACAGGGGAGGCAGTGGTTAGGCAATGCTGACAATGTGACCAGGTGCTGCAACATAAGCATTTCATTAAATATTGAAGCAATGGTTTTCAGTTACAGTGGCAAAAAGGAAATTTGGTCTATGTCCAAATTTGTGGCTGCTTTTTTTTTTTGTTTCAACCTCTTCTAATCGCATTATTTTTTGCATGACCTTTCTCCTGCTAATTAGCTGCTGCCTTGAAAAGCATTGTGGGTAATATATCTAAGGTAATTCAACATTCCACTTTACACACTGGTAATCATTCTTAATGTATGAATGATTTATTTACTGCGGGGTTTTTTTTTGTGATCTGAAAATATGCAAACCACAAAAACCCTATCTTTTTTTATTTCCATACTTCAGATCGACAAACAAAACCCAACAACAAACCCCAAACAAAACTTGGATTTCTGTTTGAAAACAGCAACAAAAGATTTGCACTACGACCTGTATGTTTTCAATGCAAGCTATTGTAACCATGTAGAAAGGGGTGAGTGTCAGCAGGTGCAAAAGAGGTCCAGAGGCTTGTTCCTGTCATAGATACCTGGGCGTACTGCCTGGTGGGCGTTGGGAAATTGAGTACTCTGTATGATCACGATGGAGAGTATTACCAGGCACGCTGTGCTTGCTGGTACTCACACCCAGAGATCTGAGCGTAGGATCAAACGCCACCTTTGGATAAAAAGCAAGCAAATGCTCAACTCTAAAAACACAGCCACCCTCTGAATGTGGAAGCACTTTCTGAACACGTAAATTACCAAAATAGTGTCAGGAAGGTGTGCGCATTCTCCTTGGAGCCTGTGTGCATCTCCTCCTGCCTTGTGTATGTTTTCTTTTTTTAAGGGGGGGGAATGCTTCAGGAAAATTGGTTTTCAGGGGGTTTATTTTTTTGTTTGTGCAATCATTTCTATAGCTGTATAAGAAAAGATTAAGAGCATTATAATGTCTTAATCTAATTATTTGGTGAGATGCAATAAACAATTGAATGGTACAGCTGTACTGTAGATATGCTATAGAATATTTTCTAAGTAAGTTGGCAATTTTCATTCTGGTACCTCTGTCATTGTTAATTGTTGTTTATGAAATGATAAATAACATTGACACTTTAAAGTGCAATAATTTCATTTTTAATATAATATATATTCTGTTCTTTACCATGTACCAATATACGTTTATATTCAGAAGAAGCTGTTTCCATAAATGTGATCCTTCATGTTAAAGCTTTTTTCATAGTTTAAAAATTGTTTACAAAAATGCAGGTGCACAGACAGAAAAACACTTTTGGAAAAAATCATATTGCTCTACTAAGACCTGTGTTTTCCATACACGTGGTTTGAGATTTAAGTACACAAGTCCTGTTCAAACTTTGTAGTCAGTATTTTATATGGTGAGGTAATATTTTTCTCTCAGTAAAAGTGTTTCAATGATTTTTAAGAATCATAGTGCGTTTTGGTTTTCCTTTCTCTGAAAATGTTTTCCTTTAGGGTTTTTCCTTTTAGAGACTTTTTTTAAGAAAAGGAAAGTGCTACTTAAAAGGAGGGGGATCAGAGAAAGGAAAGACTATGGCGTGTATGTGTGTGTGTATAGCAAGAAGGGAAATGCCATGAGTATTAATCGTGCAGTTAGTTTTACATTATACTTTTTAGCTAGTGCTGCGATGCTGAAATTTGGCTATAGCCCTACAAAGGAAAAGTGGCAACTGGTCAAAGCTTCGGTGTTCTGAAATGCACAAGGCAGCATCTCCTTTACTATTGGAAAGAGGAAATAAAACTGGGAGTGTATTAAAATGTTTACAGTATAACAATGTTACGCTTCTGAAATTGCTATGATTATGTATCTTAAAATATGCCCTTTTGAGAACTGGCCTAGTTCTTCGCTTACAAGAGCGAGCTAAAATTGGTGAAGTGTCAACAGTCAAATCAACAGTTATTTCAGTAAGAGATCCTGTTTAACTACAGGGATTTGAGAATTTCAGAGAAAATGGTGTTTGCTAGGGCTGTATTAAAAGAGGCAATGAGTCCACAAATAAAGTAGCCTCACAGCAAAAAATTTGCCTTGGGATGAAAAATGAAGGGTTCAGTTTTTGCAGCAGAGCTTGGATTTTAGCTACAGAGGTTTTGTATACCTGAAGCTGAACCAAAATTAGCTGCTATCCACATATTATGCAAAGCAAAAAATTGCTATTATCATTATAGACCAGCTTCCAGGTTATACTAATATTTTTAGCTTTTATGTGCTTAGTGTTTTATATTAGGCTATTTTATGGTTTGGTGTGGTGGGTTTTTTTTTTGATTCAGTGCAAGAGTTTCATTTCAAAACACGGTCTATCCCCCTGCCCTACATGTCAAAATCCATTCTGGATTCAGCAAGATTAGCGTTTTCCTTGACAATTATAACTTGACAACCACTAAACTCTGATTCACTGCATCATAGCAGTGTAATTCTCTTGAAAACACGTGACTGAAATATGTAACACTCACTGTGGCTTTCACCCAAACTTTTAGGGTGCCTGTGATTTGATCTAGCTTTTATCCTTTAAACAATTTATGGAATGCAAAGATTCAATATTCTCAATTATTGCTCAGTAGCCAGAGGACTTATTTTCTGTCACACCATCAGGGAAGCAATGTTCTAATACATATATGTATATATAAGCATTTATATTCATAATTTTTAACTCCCCAGGAAGGTGGCAGGAAATGGAAAATAAAACATGGGCTTATATGCAAACTAGGCACTCTTATTAGGGTTATTTTCTTGTAAAGATATTGGCAGGTCAGCAGAGGGACTTCAGGTATTGTGTGAATATTGTAGAAATGCCTTTGCCTGATCTACTGGAAGCTCAGGCAACTTCCTCTTCAAATAAATCATCCTCTCTGCCCCCCAGGCACAAGGCAGGGTGGGCTTTACTTTTACCAATGCCTTTTGCTCTTGAGGCCTCTTAACTCGAGCATTATTGTTAGATCAAGAGGAGGATTTGAGTTGGTCTTTTCTATTAATCTGTATAAAATTTACTAGCCATAACTGGGTGTCTGTCTTAATGGTGGAGCTTTGTTATCTCTTTGTTTTGTGGATCTTAAGTTTTTACAAGCCATTACCAAGGTATTTGCACAGTAATGGATCAATCACCACCCTGTCCACCTGCTCAGAATTATCTATCCTTTTAATATATTATTAATGTCTTTGATTTGCAGAGTGGAAGATTGCAGAGGCTATTTGTAGCTGTCTGGTGTACACTGAGGAAAATAAAAAAAAGAAAAATAAATGGCTTTAGAGAGACATTATCCATGAACAAATATATATATTTTTCATGTTGGATTTGGAAAACAAAAAAATTAAATTCAAGGCTTTAAGGACCAGAACTAGTTGTATATTACTTAAAAAAAAAAGAAAGAGAAAAAAGGTGGGGAGCCATGAAGACTAACAATACTATAAAATGCTGAAGCCTTATCTTGATTTTTAACGTCTCACCTTGTGTTCATATGCCTTCTTAGCTCTCCTGTAATAAACTTTCAACACTGAGTTATGGATGCAGAGAAACCAAGGGGCTGTTTTTTTGTCTCAGGGTGCACGTTTGCCGCTTTGCCATTCTTTTACATTTTCATTCTTCATGCTGATGAGTCAGTACAGATTTATATTACCATGTTATTATGGATAGTATAGACTGAGTCTCCTTGAAAGTAATGGCATGTGATTGCTTACCCCATTACTTTCAATGGGACTAAGTCTATGTCATCCTTAGGGACTCTATCCCATTGAAAGTAATAGTCTGAGACTGCCCACATCGTTACTGTGCTTTAAATTGGATTGAATTTATACTGATCTGTAGAGGCCTGCCACAAAAAGTCTCATTTTTAAGACATAAAGTTGATAAAAGTTTTTTGCCAGTGGTTGGAAAGTTTAACGGAGTGTTTGAAAGTATGTTTATAATATTAGAGAGATTGTTTAATGTTGTTCATAGTCCTTAGCGTTTGACCTTAACACAGTCAAAAGAACCCCTACAGTAACATGCTTCATAGAGGATTTTTTTCTTTCAGTCTCATTTAAAAAAATGAAAATATAGAAGAAATAATTAACTTAAAGAATTCTGTTGTGTGTTTTGAAGACTTCTGTGTTCTATTCAATTGGACTGTGTCAGTGCCCTATTACTTTCCTACAGCTCTAAAATACTGCAGTTAAAATGTACTTTAATTCAAGTGTATTGCTTTGAAGGGAATTACTCATTGCTACTTCTCATAATGAAAATATACCCCAGTTTAAGTGGGAAGCATCCTTTCCTGAAGCAGCACAGCATAGAATCTCTTTTTAGAGAGAAAAAAATACCAGTTAATGCAAAAATAAAAGCATGCTTGTGTTATGGCCCTCCCTCTGATGCCAGCAGGTCTGCTAAATTTATTTAGAACAAGAGCTTTACTTCTCACCTTACTAATGTTAGGTGCTAATGTTCCCTTAGAAAATCAAAGTGCGTTTTTTTATATTTTTGCATTGCCATGAAATGCAACCAGATAAAATGAAATCCATTCCAGAAAGATTAATGATACAATGATAATGCACTGGAGGAAACGGAGACTAAGCCCCTGGTTTTTCTTAAAGCTGCGATCACTCCTAAGAAAAGGAAATGTTGACTGATGAAATGGGCAAATTTAGCATAGGAATCAAAAAAGTATATGTGTGTCCTTCCCACAGATGTACATATGGTATAATAGAAGTGACACGTGTATATCTCAACTATATATTCTACCCACTTCCACTAAATGCAAGCTGTGGAATAAATACACAGTACGTACCCTATTTAATCTATAATGCATCATACAACATCATATGAGAAATGCACCTTTCTTTTTAGGTAATCACCATGACATAATTTATTTCAAAAGAGATCACAGCGCCACAGCTGTTACTAGTGATTTAGTAATTGAATCAGCAGCAGCATTTTATACATACTCATATTTATTAAAACCCTTCAGAAGCATTAGAACGCATTTCAGTCCTATGGAATGAATGAAAAACACATCTTTAAAGGGGCAGCATAGACTTTGTTTTATGTTTATTGGAGACTGCAGTATGGTCAAATGTCATAGCCAGTCACAACTCGCTGTAACTCAAGCAAATAAAACACGCATATAGCCCTCTACCCACAGCATAATATATCATCATCGTTATTGTAATATTCCCACACGTCATTTTATGTAATGATCTGAGTGTGTATGCATGTACATGGATAATATGCAGGTGTGTATTTTTAATATGCACTCATATGTTTGCATCCCTCTCTTTATTGAATGCTTATATAGTATTAGGAGCATTGCAATATTTTTTCCTGTGTTACTTCAGCAGCGTCTAGACTTTTAAACCAAAGTGGAGGTTGACTCTCTTATGTGCGCTATGTATGTGAAGAACTGGTTCCTGCTATGGGTTCTTTGTGTGGCATGAGCATAGCTGGCAGCTAACTGGTTTGAGGAGGGTTTTAGTAAAATCTGAACATGTTTACAGTAGGACAGTTTCTCTCTGTATGTGAGCGATGGAAGGATTTGGTGATTTCCTTTATCAAGTAAGTTGATATAGCCAAGAAATGGACGTGTCCACTCTTTCAATCTGTACAAGTGGTCAAATAAAATATATTCTTTCTCGTTATGAACCTTTCTTCCATTCTATGTTTATGCACATTGCATTTTAAAGTAATATTTTATTTGTGTGGATGCAGTAAATGCCAGATTCCACCCAGTTTGCAATAAGGAATTACGTGATTATTTGTAAACACTGGTAGAGAGGAGTTTAAAGAAGACATTTGAGGGAAGCTATTGTAGCCATGCAGTCTTGGAGTTGTTCTATCTATTGAAGCTACATCGGCTGCCAGCAATGCATTAAAATGTGAGTAGATAGATGGGGAAGAGGCAGAGTTGTGAAGTTCTATCAAAGAAATGGCAAAATGCTTTAATTTCTGGTGATGATACCAGGGAAGCTGCTGGAGTGATTCAGAGGAAGTCTTAATGACTTCATAATGATGGATAAGAACCATGATCTCAAATGCCATGCTTGAGATTCGTTTCAACAATTTGTAAATTTGCTGGGATTGGGTAAGACTGGACGGAAAATGCTGGAAGCCATTGCAGTAACGTGAGCCCTGTGGAAGTGCAGGAATGGGAAATGTTTTCCATGACTTCAGACTGGGGATACCCAGTGTGGGGGGTTTTGGAAGGTGCAGTTTTCCTCAAAGTGCTGACCTTCCCTTCTCAGAAATCAGTAGCAGTAATAGCACTTTTACAGTGCCCCTAAAATTTGAGGTACACAGAATCAGTAGCCGCTTCAACAAGCTTTAACCCAATATTCCCTGTTTTAAGACTGAGGACTATTGAAATTTGGGTTTCAATCCAGAAGGAGATACTGTTATTTATTTTACAGAGTAACACTCCAGTATATGCATATGTATATACTTATGCACAGATGTATCATTTTGGAGTCATCAAAAATTTATTTTCTGCCTTAAATGCACTATAACTCTGATTTCTCTCGTAAACTCTTCTTGCAGGGACAAGTGCTGCTTTCAACAAGCAGCCACACGCTTTCTGTGACAGCAGTCATTTCCCTAAACACATGGAACCTTGTGGGGCTGGATCCCGCTGTTCCTGTTCTGGAAAGATGCTGTGTTACTTCATGTGTAGTCCGTCTTGAAACGAATGGCCCAAGAGGAAGAAAACTTTATAGAGAGAACCTGTGTTTGTGGTCAGAACATTCCTAGTATAGGGCCACTGCTCTCTTAAATTAAATACTAATATTCTAAGAGCAGTAGAGAGTATTTGCTTTGCTGTCATGCAGACATGGTGTCTGATGCCCATTTGTCTTTGGTACAAGCTGGTTAATTCCAACATGTTGGTTGCCTTTGTTCCTTGTGACATGGGACCTTGGTTGAACTCCTCGTTAGGGGGAATACAGTCCAGGGTGATGGGGTGGAACTGGAGGAACTATGTTTTTGAGGAACACTGTATAATTTTTGATGTAAACAGCTGTGGGATAAATCCCATTTGCTACTACACAACCTCAATTTGTAGTGGGTGAAGTATCCAAGCAAGACAAAGTAAGTGCATAATGTGTGTAGTAATATAAAGGACTTCTCTGTGCCAAGTGTGGGGCTGCCAGGTATGGTCAACAGGACATTTCATCCCCTCAGGCCAGGCAGCATCTTTGGTGAGTCCGTTTGTGGCACAGTCTGCTGTTGACCTCATCTCAGTAAAGACCTTTGTATCGTGATGACCAGTGCTTTTAATGGTATTTGGTGGCATGGCTAGTATGGTTCTGCAGATCTCAGATTTATTTGTATTCCTAAAAATCGGGTAGGCTATCTTTAATGTTAAGAAAGGACAATTTCCTTTCTTTGTAGCTTATGACAAGAAATGATAGCATCATATTATGCTATTTCACTGTTGTGTTCAAGAGATGTTATATTCTTATGATATGCTTGCCTGGAAAGTATCTGGTCTTTCTTTAATACTAATTCTTTCCTGGATGTAGGTTCCTCTTCTGTAGGAGAGGGGGATGTGTGTTACGTGGGCACAGCGGCTCTGATAGCCTAGCATGTAGAGCAGTTACTAAGTGGAGTAGCCTTATTGTGGCTATAAGGGCCTCGTGCAGACTCCTAAGCTGTGAGGCATTTGTCTGCAGCCCCTCTTAGTGATGATGGATCCCAAGAAGTGGACTGGCAGATCGAGAGAGAGAGACTGGTGTTATGGAGTGCCTGCTGAATGATCCCTGCCTTCAGGATGTTAGGACTGGACCTTTAGGACAGATATGTGCTCTTTCCAGATATTATTGTTGTAAGATACTATTGTTATAAGATCTAGGAATTTTACAGAAAAACTGTCTAGCAAAGAAATAGCCATACATGGTCTTTGCTTTTAAGGTTTTTAACTCTCTAGTTACCCATATGACATAAGCCAGAAATGTATAACCGGCATTTAAATGATTTGTTGCAGCGATGCATGTGGCAAACATGACATGGGTACAGGGGGATCAAACAAATTTTGAACAAAAAGTTGCTTCAATTGTTATTTTTTTCTGTGATGCTGTTGTGTGTATATATAGAGAGATTATATATGTATTATACATTTATAAAACCTTGGCAAGTTAAAATTAAGGCAGGTGTTACCTTTAATTTATTTCTAGATAGCAAGCAGACTTATTTTTGCACTTGGAGGATTTATTCAACTTAACTCTGTAATTGCTAGCAATATATGAGCTCATTATATTACAATTTAGTCCAGTTAGCACCAGCTGTTATGGAGTTAATGGCAGAGCTGGTAGAAAATGACATATAGCACATGATACATTTAACAGGGATTCAATAATAATAATAATAATATGAAAACCATTTTTTCTGAATCATTGTCCATATTAAATTGCAAAATATCATACAGCTATTTTATCAGTGTGATACCTAAAGGAGGACTCACTTGCTTTGACAAGGAACACCGTCTGACATGAAAGGCTCTATCTTAAATAACTGCACTCCCTACATGTTATAATAATTTTACAGAATTTCTGAGCCAGTTTGAAAGTAGTAGTTCTTACAGAATTTCTTGGGACTTTGACTAATGTGGGGAAAAAAAAAATCTAAGTGGGGTGTTTTGCTTATTTTTTCTTCTTGTTGACATATCAAAATAGGATTAGCTAATGGAATATTTTTAGTGGACTGTGGAAGTATTTCCCAACTGTCACTGACCTTGTGAGGGAGGAATAAGGGAACAGAGCTGACAGATTAACTGAGAGGAGTCTTCTCTCTGGTGTACCTACTGCTGAAAGGTATGAGAAGTAAAGGCCTCTCCCCTCAGGTCTTTATTTGTATTGGAAGCCCCCCAAAATGTAGATGAAAAAGCCTTTGCAGATTGAACTTCTACACGCATAAATGTTATCATGATGTAACTTCTGAATTTGCACTTGCATTGATGCTGCATGCTGTGATCTTTTATTTTTTCCCTTTTGAAGGGGGGATGATCAAATTAAATAATCAATTTTAGAAAATCCTGAAAGGAGCAGAATTGCCAGGGAAGAATCTTGCTCTCAAGCAAATATTACCACTTGGTATCTAATCTGAGAAAGGGAGCATAGGTGTGTGGTTCTTTTTTTTTTTTTTCTTTGGAAAGCTACAGAAGTCCTGTTGAAGGTGCAGTTGGTTGTCAGTCACAGGTAGCAGCAAACAGTAATCCTGAGGAGGCTCAGGTCACACCACAGGAGGGTATTTAGGAATGCCCAACAGGATGCTTAGTTGGGAGGGGTATCCATGTTTAGGTATATGCTTAACATTTAGATAGTGACTTCAGTGTATGTATATGTATAAATAAGTTCAATTTAAACACTTGAATTGCTCCCTAAGGTGGGAAGATATTTGTAAGGAAACGCTAATTAAAAATGAAAAACCACAAAACATTTGTTTCTAGTTATGTCTTTTCTCTGAAGTTGCAAGTGATTGTTTCTATGTCTTTCTCTCAAATAATTGCTTAGTTACTATGTCAAACTTTTGTTTATCTCTTCTTTTTTTTTTTTTTTTTAAACTTGCCTTTTCCTACCTATATCATAGAGGTATTGTAACTCCTGTGAAGTGAGGGGTCTTATTGCCCTGAATGTAGTAAGATTCGCAGCTTTTCTAATAAGTCGTGACAGTGTGTTCCAGACCCATGGCCCTCCTGCCAAAAAATCTGGGTTTCCTGTTCTTTGCAGGCATTACTGTTGTTCAAACTAACTGTGTGCAAGTGGTGTTTGAGCCAGGCGCTGTAAGACTGCTTGGTGAAGTACTGAACCCAAGCAAATAAAGCGGTCAGTCTGCATGAGACGCAGTTGCCCCTGGGGAAAACTACAAATATTGTGGAGCTCACAGTTTGCTCACAGGAGTTTACACCACTGCGTTTTTTAGGAGAGGTCCTATTTGCAAAGGGTGGGTGTTCTTTGCTGCAGTCTCAGCCTGACACATTGTGGTAGGCCTTGAAGATCAGGGCTAGGACACCGAATTTGAATCGCTCTCCAGAGGAGATCTGGGATGCTACATTCATACCAGCTTGTCCTCTGTGCAGGCAGGCTGCCACGTTCAATACAAGCTGGAGCTTTTTCCATATGAAGAAGTTTTCAGTGACATGAAGTCATATCATCAGAATTAAAAAATGGTCCTTGCCAGAGACTGAGGGGTTCAGTTTGGCTTCTGCTAAGACAGATTTTTAACTATGTTTTAATTAGCTTAGTACATGTTTTCATTTATCATATTGTGCCGAGTACATCTAGTATTAGAGAACTGAAGAACATGATGTGAGATTGCACTTAGGTTAAAACAATGAAAAGCTAATTAGATGAAATAACTATAATGTATTAATATTTATGTGTTATATTATGTAGGTTATGGAAGTTGGGTTAATCTAAAATGGTGCTTAATAGAATTGCAAGTGCTGTCTGACTCCTTCATACAGCCTGTGGGGAATCGACAAGGGATTTTGCTGGAAAGCCAGGAAATCGGCATTAAAGTATAATGTGTCCTGCTGAGAGGGATCCTGTGAAGCAGGGGGAAATACCCAGTGCAGTAGTGCCACTCCCTGCAATTTGAGTAGGAATGCCATTCCCTGCCTGGCCTAGTTTGCTTGAAAAAGCTTTTGGCAGTAATGGAGAACGACTTGTGTTTTTCCTCTGTCACTGAACATGGTGCTTGTGGAAGTGCAGAGAGTATTTTAGGACTTTTGGGAAGGCCAGGTTCTGCCTTGCTGAGGGCAGTGGGAGTTTGGATTTTATCAGCATGAGAGCAGGATTAGCTGGGCAGTGAAAAGGGATCATATATTTACTGGCTAAAATGATTCTGTCTGGAGCTCAACTGGTACCTGTGAAGTTAAACTAGGCATGAATTCACTCTGTTCCAACCTGTTGTGTGAATTTGTGCTGCCATTCCTCCTGGAAACAGTCAAATCTCTGTAGTGACTGTCCTAGTATGGATAAACCTGCAGGATCGGTGTGCAGGATTCCTCTCCCGAAGGCTATGACTCTGTGCGTGACACTGCAATTCTTCTGGGATTCCCAATCTGTTTGAATGGACTTTTGGACAGGAAAATGTCAGTGTTTGTTGGTGTTCCTGGCTTTATCTTGGGATGAGCAATCACATGAATGGCTCTTCCCATCACAGAAAACAAACTGACAAGGCAGGTGTTTTAAAAATTTATTTTAATTTTTATTTATTTTGCGCCCCCTCTCTATAGCCTGTACTAACACCTGCTCTTGTCAGTATCCATATAGAAAACTTGGGGAGCATTGAGGAGATGGCACTCGTGCTTCCAGATTCCTTTATACCCTGTGACCATCTTGTTCCTGGGAATTTACATTAAAAAAGAATAAAAAATATTTGCTTTTTCTTGTTTTGACGATGCAATTCTGACCCTTGAAATAAGGCCGTTTCTGTAACTAAGTGATAGGAGTCTGACTTGAGAATTTTTCACTTGCTTGTAAGAATGAAGCTTTTGATAGCTCTAGTTAGGCAGACACTGAGTATGTTTATATATAAATGGATTCATTGCTATTCATGTTTTCAGATTCTTGAACATTTTTTTTAAAGATGTTCTGCAATATTCCTTTGAAGAAATAGCGCTCTCCAATAAAAATGTTGAAGCTATAAATGGAGATAATCTTCCACAATTCTTGTTTGAAAAGCACAGAGAAAAGAACACTGTGTAAATGCAAGTATGTCTCAGACCTTTGGATTGCCTCACAGCTCAGAAACCTTTACCTCTGTAACACAGCGGCAGTGATTTGGAAGGGTATTTTAATTTTTGGCATGCACATCATCACACCAAGTGAAGATAAAGAAGATTTAGATCTTGGCTATTATATTCTAAGCAGGCTACCAGTATGTCTTTGTGAATAGGGTGCATTTTGAATTGTCTCCCTGCCAACACATATTCCAAGCATGTATTATATTTCGGTGACATCTGTAAAAAGTAATCTTTTATTTTTGTGTTATAGTCTAGAAAATATTTCTCTAAATGATTTTTTGCATGTTGTTTCCATTAAAAAAGGATGGAAGCATTCTTTTGTAAACCCATGCTTGCGATCTGCTGGTAGGATCATAGTAATAGTATTTTTAAATGTTATTTTTTTATAAATAGGCTATAGGATAATTTTTCTGCTGTTTCTCAGAAGAGAATTAAAATAATATCATGAATTAAAGTAATAGAAGCCAGGAATAAAAGCAAGTTTGTTAAATATAGGACCTACTTTGCATTTAAAAATGCAAACCACAGATTTGGTTAAAAATGCATGCCTTGAGATGCATATTATTTTAAACTTTGAGCGCTGAATTATTGCAGACTTGCATGTGTACAGCACACGGCTTTTCTACTCTTACATAGTTCTATTTCTGAATTTATTCTATCAAACTAGTTTAAAAGAATTAGAAAACTAAACATAAACATATGCAGCTGTTTAAAAATGCATGAGTCTAAGCAGCGTATTTGTAAGGACAAACACATGTAAGGTATGTGTATGGGGACTGAGATTTCAACATAAATGTTGTCATTTGTAGTGTACATAATAATGTACATTGTGCAAATATGTGTATTCTATATCAGATAGATAAGATTTCACTATGAAACAGCAAGCATGTGGCACCTCAGTTCTGCTTAATACTGTCAGGTTCAGGAGTTAATTTAGGACATTTGATGTGAATGCTGTTTTTTTGTTGGGTGGTGGGTTTTTTTGCTTATAGCATGTCACATTTTGGCTGATGCAGAACCACATCGGCAGAAGAATGCATTTAAATGTTTTGGATATCTTTGTCGGTGGGAGTTTTGTCAGCTAATAAAGACTCTGTTTTGGCCCTAACTCCGTTTAGAAATAAATTAAACATTTTTTTGTCTAATGTAAAATTAAAATGAATAAACATCATAAAGCCGAAACCTATCCTAGTGGCTGTTTGAAAATTCCAGAGATGTGGCACTAGGGAGAGACCGTCATTCCAGTGCAAAATGTGCCGGGTTATTTTCAATGGAAAATGAAGAGCAGAAATAGAGGACTGAAATAACAATAGGCTGATTGCTTTCATTTTTTGGTGTAGTTTAACATTGCATTAAAGAGAACAACCGAGTTTCTACATTTTTCCTACTTTCTTGTCATGGATATATTAGCATTACATGATGCATACTAATTATAAAGTTGGCTGTAACAAGAGTTCCTCTTGTGAATCCATTTAAGAACTGATTGTTTACTATCTTTTTCTGTAAGTATAAAATTTTAATTATGCCACTGACAGGAACTGTGCGTGATACAGTGCTCTACATTTATCACTGGGAGAGGGCCAGTTGCAGAGCTGTTTGACTTTGGAGAAATCCTGATGCGCTTGCAATGTTGAGCAGCAGGTGCCACATTATTATGTACAGAAAAGCAATTAGGAAGCATATTGGATGAATGGGGAGTGCATTAATATTAGCAAGTACATTTGTCAGTGGTTTTGATGCGAGTCTTTTTCTTTTCTTTATGCAACATTAAGATTGTGGCTCTCATAAATTCTCCCCTTAAATTGCCATCTGTTCCCTTGTCATGCAGTAGTGAGGTAGAGAAAAGTTTTCTTGACAAAATGAAAAGAATTTCTTTTATTTAAAGTAGAAGCAAAGGAGCCTACACAAAGTGGGAGAATTGTAGGTTATGCAATTGAGCTTTGTAAGTGTTAAGTAATTACCATTGAATGTAACATTAACTATGGAATAGTTAGGATCTCCCCCCCTCCCCCCAGATTTCAGTTTTTCAATGATTTCATGTATTTTTAAAATTGTTTCACACCCTATTTTAACTAAACTGTACAAAACCACTGACAGCTCGAACATGATGTCTCTACCCCAGGGTTTTATTGGGGATCAGGAGTGTGCTTTTGAATTGCATCTCCCATTGGCCCCACATCCCACCCTTTGGTTTGGGGTGCAGAGCAGTTTGGCCATGAAATGCATCAAACTGCGCTCTGCGTATGCGTGTACCACTAATGGTTTTGAGACCAGTTTTCAAGTGCTCCAAAAATGTGTGGAGTCCTCAGTATCAGCTGTTACACACCAGAGCTGTTTTTGATAGACTATGATACCAGTTAATATAGATGTGGCTGCCATGTCCCAGTCTTATGTAAAGCTCTTCTGGGAACTTCAGTGGGTTTTTATCCTTGTGGTCTGTGGAGCAGAGAATGTAATGATAATAGTCCAGCATTGTCATCTTCAAAACCAGAGAGACCAAGTATCTCAGAACTGTGTTCAGTCTGTGAACTGGGGTGTCTGGACAAACTGCTTCAGGCCGTAAGTTGTTGAACCCTGCATTAAATATTCTTTATTTTAAAATAGGCTTTATTTTATGGCAATTTTGAAGTTTCTGCTTATTGTACAGCCAAGGATATTTGTCTTGAGAGAAGATTGGCATATGTCTGTGAGAAAGTAGCTACCTTAACAGAAAGGTTAAAAAATATCAAAAACAAAGAGCAGAAAGCTATTTTAAATGCTGGCACAAAAAATTGTGCTTTTGTGGAGGTGTACAGGAAATAAAAAAAGGACCGAGACATACTTTATATTTCCTGAAAAACAATGAATAAAGGAATACCATTTTCCTGGGTGTATTGTTTCTTTCCCCCTTTGCTGTAAATGTTCATTTTTATCCCTGCAGGTGAGTGGTTTTGGATTTGCTTCTATGACCTAGGTAGGACAGAGCAGCACGAAGACTAATCTCCTGACACCTGGCACTTTCATGTTGTAGTTCAGTCTTTTTGTGTGTGTGTGTGTGTGTGTGTGTTCATGGAGAAAGTGGTTCAGCCTGGTTGAGCTACCTACTACTCTCTTTTGATCTCAGCCAGTATTTATAGGTAATACATCCCCCAAATGATTCCTTCATTACAAGTGCAGTATCAGTTCTATCAGACAACTAGTGTAACTTTAACATATTTTCCTCCTCCTTTGCTCATGTCTCTGTTGAGTCAGTTCTTCAAAGCTCAAGGCAATCTGTTCTAGAAATATTATGGAGCAAAGAACAAGCATTGGGAACTGCAAGTGGTGGCAGCAGCAGTTCCAGGGATACTGCAAAGAGTTGGATCCTGACTGCCAACATGGCTGGTCACAGGATTAGATCAGCTGGTAGGCTCTCTGAAGAAAAACTAGTGGTTTTCTGTGGGACTAAGCCCTAACTCTTTGGGTGCTCTCTACCTGGCTAATTACGCAGTAAATAACCTGAACCACAAAAATATATAATTCCACAAAATGCAGAAAAATAACCTTGAGAACCCAGATTGTTCTTCCTGTGTGATAGATCCGTTTGGCTCTTTCATTCATCTGCTCCTGGACTATTCCCAGAGAAATCCCTATCCTGGGGACACTAGACTAGCGCTGTGCTGTTCTCTCTGAAACAAGGGATTGTATCTGTTCATGCCATTTTTGTGTTTCAGGCCTCCTATTATCTTTATCTTTGGTCACAATTAGTCTGCATCACAGGTGGTTTTTCCAACATATCCTCAATCACTACCTAATTTTTACACACCATAAGGTTGTTCACTTCCCTTCTGTTCTAAATTTCGTTCACCCTCTAGTGCACTGTTTCTTTTCTGTCAATGCACAATACCAGTTCCTATTCTTTGTGTAGGCATTCCTGTTGCTCTTAATGTCACTGCAAAAATTTGATTTTTGTCATCTTCTGCAGTTGTTTTCTGCCCCTCCTGCTCCATAGAACACAAATAGGCTTCCTGATCTCCCTTCGTGACCAGATTAAACCTCCTGTACTAGTTTCTGAATCTTCCTTGTACCCAGTGCACTGCAACCCCTTCAATTCAGATATAGCTCATCATACATGAACAGATTGCATCTGTTCAAAAAAGAGCCCCAATCCACATAGTATTCATTTAAACAGCATTGATAGTAGTGAATTCATTTGAGATTCATATGGATGTCATATACTATGAGTTACAGTGTAAGCATCAGTTAATGGACACTCGCAGTAAAGTGTTCCCTATCAAATAATACATCACTGAGCTACATGAAGTGGTTTATGTATTTTTTTTTCTTCTATGATTTCATCATGGCTAAGGAAGGTATCTAACGGGATGATTGCTTGGCCTTGTAGGATATTTCTTTAGCAACCAACACTGCTTAATGTTTTATTGATGTATTTTTAAATAATTTATCTTTAAACCTTTGTTTAATGGATGTATTTTTATTCAGAATCTGATACCAGAGAAGGTAGGTCTGACAGTTTGTGTTTGCACTGTGACAATATTCCTCTTGTGAACTTTTTTTAGCTCTCTTAGATAAACAGTAATTTTACATTTTTTCATCTCTACTTTTAATGACATGGTCTAGCATTTCAAGTGCTTTGTATTGTTATTTAACAACTGTATTAGGCAATGTGAACAACAGTTTGGGTTTCTTAGTTGCATTTCACTTTCGACTAAATGTGATAAATATAAGAATAAACAATAGTTGCTCAAGGCGCTATCATTAAAATTCTAGGCATCTCCTATGAAAGGTATTAATGTTAATAGTGAAATATTGTGGGTGGAATTTTCAAAAACAGTCACTGTGTCCTAAAGCCTCTTCTCACTGAATTTGGGCCGGTACTAGAAAGCTCTGATAATGGTTAGCACTTGAATTTTGTAGGTTAAAGTATATTCAAAGTCTTTGGAGTGCTACCGACTTCTGGATTATACATGGTAAGTGGTGGTTGTTCTATCAGGTGAAGCCCTGCTTGCTTTCCAAAGCACCTTCACCGGCTCTGCTACACTTCTCCCCGTGGTTGGGCCATCAATGGGCGTGAGATGGGGGACCGCACAGTCCTTGTCCCTGGCAGTGAAATGCAGTGGGGCTCCCCAGGAGCCGGGCGAGGGCTCACGTGTGGCATGGAGAATCACGTTTCTTCTCCTTGTGCTCTGGAATTAAAAAAACCAGAGCCCCGCAAAGCTGTGTTGGTAAATGGATATACAGGAATAAAAAGATGAGGGAAATATACTGAGTATCGTCTAGAGGAAATCTCTTCCTTACTGATACAGATCTGAATTCTCAGAATGCATTTTCTACCTTAACAAATGCTCAGAGAATAAAAAAACCTGTTCTCTATTTTTTTTACATTTGTGAGATTCTTGTGCTTTGCCAGCATTTCTGCCAGGTTTTTGTGTATTTTCTCTTCTGAATGTTTCAGGCAGTGTTTTAAAGACAAGCAGCTTAGAGCTGAGCTGATGTTTTGGGCATAGCTCGCTATGAAATTATGAAGGTACACTTATTATCCTCTCTAAAATTTAAAACTTAAAAGAAATTTGAAATGTGCTGCCCAGCCTGTATTTTTGCTGCATTTTATTCAGTATAAAAATAGTGTAGCTATTCACCATCACCTATTGTACAAGTTGGCTATGTTTGAACTAAAGCCCCACCATCTTAAGACAACACTTTGATGTGGGTGTTTCTTTAAGACTTAAAGGCACACACAGCACCATCAAAGCTACATGTGAACTTTAGGGTATTTACCTTGCTTAATGAGAAATGTTTTCCACATTTTTTCACCGTGACATTTTTGTACCGCACAATGTTTCTGTGTGTTCTTTTTCTATTTAAAATTTAAAGAGCTACATTTGGGAGAGGAACAATGTAGGTAAAAGAGACCCCTGGAGTGTGTCTGATGTGATAGTTCTCTTCTGTGGCACCATTTTTCCTCCTGCTGTGGGAGAGCTAAATGATAGTGCCTTATACCTTACTGAATAAAGCCTAACACTGTTTCCAGCTGTGAACATGTGATCAGGTTTTGTGTTTGATTTTTGCACGCAAGTATACTACTGCAAGCATACCCACACACTCCTATGCAAACACTCCGTATGGGAATTATTGTTGACTCAGTCATTAATCTACCCTCAATTAATCACATTAAATATTAAGGTGCCTTTCTGTGCAGAGAGGTATGACAGCCTTTTCTGTGTTACCTTAGTGGAGAATTGCTACACGACCAATTTACTTTCTGGCTAAAGATGTTGAAAGATGTGTTGAGATATGTTGTTATATGAAAACCGAGCAGAACACTATTGTCTGATCCCGAAACCCTCTGAGGATTACTCAGTAATCCTATTGATATTGTTGGGAATAACGGTTGTAAGACTTAGCTTCTAATTGTTACATCTATAGCAAAAGTAACATAACTTATTCTGGGCTTTCATGAGTGCTTATTTTTTTAAAAAAGGCAGTTTATCTTTTCAGCAATGCTTATAAAACATAACCGTGCTCATTCTCTGGACAGAGCATGACTTGTATTTCAGTGCTGTGATGGTGACTATGACCATTTCTTACTCCACCAAAAGATTAAATGAATTAAAAACGTGCCTTTTATTTTTACCCCCAAAATGAGATCCATTGTTGTGGAAGCTGAAGACCCGCACTTGTATTCTTCAGGAGTGTGGCATGTCATGTTGTTTGTTAAACACCCAGAACTCATAATATCCTTCTCTCTGGCTCACTGAACAGCAGAAAAAAATGGGTCCTGAAGGAATACATTCAGAGACAAAGAAGAAAAGTTATTTTATTTTTAGTGATCAGATGGCATAATTGTTGGTTGGCGTTAAGTGGCTCCGAATATGAGGGGAGGGAGGATTAATTTCTGAGTAAATGAGCAACATCTGAAATCACCAGAGGGGCCTGATCCTTTTAGCACCAGCAATGGTGCAGTTGTGCCATTGATTTTATTTTTATTTTATTTTTTTAAGAAAAGAAAAAGCTAGCTGCTGTCATGAAAGACTTCTGCTCCTCAGAGTGAAGCAGCTTGCTCCCTGCAGGCTCACTGGATCTCGGTGAGTGCAACTACTTGTGCTTTCAAGACTGTTTGCCAGGCTTTGTATTATGCACTCACAGACAGACACCCCTGAGTTCAAGTAATGCTGAGAACGTGACGGATCCCTGTCAACAGAAGACGAGATCACTTACAGCAAAGGACAAACGAGGCTCGTGGTTCATAAGTTCAGCTTGGTTTTGTGGTGCTGGCCATTAGCATTGGTTAAGTGTGAGGTTTACGGTTTTTTTGTGTCACTTTCTTTTTGTTACATGATGAGGACGGATTTTTTTGAACTTTGTGGCAATTAGAGATGGCTGTAGGGGTTGTGTTTTCAAATTGAAAAGTGTTTGTTTTTAGTGAGAAAAGCCAGATTTGGAAAGCTTCTGATAGAAGTAGAAAGTGTAAAATGCCCAGCAGATCTGCAAAGGTAGCAGCAGAAGCAAGGATGTAAAATACCAGCCCATCTGTAGATGCCTCTTGCAGAAGAGATTGCAGTGCTGTAAACAAGGTGGACCCTTCCATCCCCATGTCTACCTTGTGCGTGTGCAGGACCAGAATCTGGCCTCAGGGAACCTGGGGCCAGGCAAACCAAAGTGCTGCAAGCCTTGTAAGCCTGTGACCAGCAATGTTTGTCCTCCACTAGTTAAAATATGCCACTGCCAAAGGAATGCATTATGCATTTCAGGCATGAGAGAAAATAACAGAACAAAAGCAACAAGCAGCTCTGGCAGGAGCAGGGTGAGGGCTCTGGGCAGCAGGTGCACTTGGCAAGAGGGCAGAAAGAAAATACTATGGCTTTGGCAGCTGCTGCTCAGTGTGTGCACGACGTGTCGGCAGGGTAGAGCTCGTGACGGACCGTTACTGGAGCACAGCAGCATACCAGTATGAGTACCGAATGGTTCTCTGATTCACCACTGCCTTCGGTGTCATCGTTCACACCTGTGCAAATAACTACACAGCGGGTAGCTGCGTACCAGAACATAGCAGTAGTGTTTTACACCTGCTAATCACGTATGAACGTATCTGTGCGGAGTCTTATGTCATGCCTGTGTCAGGGACCTGACAGGTAGGAGGAGCGTAGGATGATCAAGAGCAAAGAGGGCAAAAGGGGTTTTTGCCTTTCTTAGGGAACTGCATGTGTATTGTCTTACCAGTTAGTGAGGTTCTTTTAGCCTGAACTTGGACGTTTGCAAGGTTTTGGGAAACTTATGGAACCAGTTGCCATTAATATCAGCTTGAAGCCTTCTACTCGCTTTATAGGAACTGAATCAGAGTCTTGACCTGTCTGTAGCTGTCAGCACTGTCTGTCTGGCAGATGCAGCATTTACAACAGCAGCAGCAGCAAGCAATTTCTATCAAAACTGGCTCTGAAGAAAGCAGAAGTGCTGGAGCCCAAGAAAACAGCGACAGTGTTTGTATTCATAGTAGTAAACTGGAATGTCGAGGAAGAAACAAGACAGATGTTGCAGGAGGTAGTACCAATCCCTGTATAATCAGAATTAAGGTTTCTTCCTTGTGAAGTAGCAGTTGGCTGCAATTTTATTCTTTTCTCCTGTGTGCTTAGAGACTCTATTCCAGGTTCCTGTTCTCATAGGACTACCATGGTATATGTTTTAACATCATAAAATCCCCTACTTTGCTCTGTCCTTTGGATAAGAGATTAACTTTGCTTTCCTGCTGTTGTTAAGCACAGAATCCCCTTGAGCAGCTGGGTTAGACTTTGCACCATGGCACTGATTTTTTGACACGTGGAACCTCATTCTTGGGTTCCCTAAACATCTCCAATTGGGTTGAATAGAGCTGCTATGGCTTGTCAAACTGCAAGTGTCCCGAGGCAGGTAACTCAAGGCGCTAAGTGCCTTAAACAACCACTTGGTGTGCAGTCACTTTCTTAGATGCACAAACTTAGTTGCAGGTACTAATATGGTACCTGGATAATAACACATTCCTTGCCCTTTAGAGAAACTGTTTCAAAGATTTTGTGTTTGTCTGGAAAACAAGAGACCAACACTGATCTTTAAGTTTTGTAGTGTCTGGACTGAAGCAGATCTGCGAGGGCAATCATGGCTTGCCAAGGAAGTCCATTTTATTGTGGAAATACTGGTACTTAATAATAATTACTTTTGAGACCCTCTTAAAACCTGGTCTGAAGGCTTCATTTAAAGCAAGTACAGTACAAAATAGGTTTCTCAAGAAAATCAGTACCTTTAAAAAAAAAATCATGCCTGCCAAGAACCTGAAGCATTAATTTATAGCTCAGAAAAATGATTCTGACCTGCAGATGTGGAAAGAGGCTTCAGTTTGTGCAGGGAAGGTACCAGTTGGCATCTGACAATTCAACTCCTGCCTTATCAGAGGGAATGGTTTAAAACTACCTCAGTTTGGATGCAAAGTTGCATGTACTGGTTCAGAACTGATGCGTTTCAGTTTCCTTTCTTCTGCGTCAATAACATATCAGCAATGAACATTTTCCTAGAACTTTCAGAAAAACCTGCAGCAGAGAGCTTGCTATTTGTGACATTCATTAGATCCATGTGCTGGATTTTGGGCTAATTTAAATCACTAGTGTAAAAATGAAAAGATTTAGGAGGACTGGGCTAGGTTTAAAAAAAACCATCAAGGGCCAAATTCTAGAAGACCATTAGAAAAGTGAGGTGTAAGTTTTGTGTTATCTTGGTATTGAATATGCCATTTCCCAGGCTGGGGGCCTCATGGATCCTGATGCTTTTGTATTGTTTTGTGGATTGCCAAACCAGTCTTTGGATGTGCCAAAACACCTCTTAATGGTTTAATGTCTGACTTTTTACTTTTTGTTGAAAGAAAAAAAAAAATCTGTCTCTGACAGTTGACTGTCAGCAACAAGTGAAATAGGGAGGAAAACAGCCCGTGTGGCCCAAACCAGCTGGCAAACCTTGTTTGTCTGGAATCTGTTCTGAGCTGTTTGCAGAGAGCTGAAACGTGCTGAGTTTCTCTTCTGTACGTAGCCAGGAATTTATGTCATCAAGTAATTATATGACTGTATTAATTAAAGTGGTTCTGGTATTATTTGGTGGCTGGAGAGAAAATTGAGGCGTTTGTTACTACTTTCCATCGCTTTCAACCTTTTCAGTGCTCAGTAATTCAGACAACAGGATTTAGAATCTGTGGATGTGAAGTACAGCTGATTTCAGTAGGTCCTGAAGGCAATGGAACAATGGCAGCAGCTGAGCATTTGTGTCAAGGTCCTCTAACCTCCAGGTTGTAGGACTGACTATCACAGAGCAGTGGTTAATGACAATTACTACCACCTTTTTTCTCTAGACTGAGGAAAATAATTTGGGAGACTTGTTCTGTCTTCAGTAGGTAGATCTACCTCATATTGTACATAATTTCCATCTGGAGGAAGGTCAAGACTGCATGTGGAAAGAAACTGAACTTTTTTTTTACTGGCTAGACTGTGAATAAGAGAAACTTGCTCCTTAGCAGTATGCATTTTACATAAAAGTCCATTTTCTCACAAAGGAGAGGATGTGCCCTCACAGGGTTGTAGAACAGGGTGTAGAAGGGGCACGGAGCACTGTTTTAGCTGTATAGTACAGATGGTGATTCTGCTGACCCATACTTCTATAAAAATGGGGCGAAAGTTCTTGTAACAGATCTGAATAGTTGGAGGGGAAGAATCAGATGGCTTGAAATATTCTTTAGCCTGCTATTATCTTTGTGTAAAAGTACGGAGGATTGTGAAGGTTATGCAGAATGTAACTTGACCTGATTTCCCCCCAAGCTGCCTACGATGTTATCTTCACTTAACAGGATTTCTTTGAGAGCTTTTCAAAATAGGTAGTTATGGACTGTTTGTATAATTATAAAATCAAGAGTGCAGTTGGGTATCTCAGTTGTGTGGCTGGATAAAAATGAAGAGAGATGATGAATACAAGAAGCAAGAAGAAACAAGCAGTGATGGGTTCAACAGATAGTTGATGGTACCTTCTGAAATTTTTATCAGTTGCAGTCTTTCTGGAGGGGATGGGTTTGTTAGACAATCTAGTAGAGATTGTGTGAAGGGTTTCATGCCTTTCAAGAGGAGAACGGCAGAGTAAGCTTGGAATTGTGGCAGCAGGCCAGGAGGAATGGAGTGAATGTGTGACTAAATTGGGAGGCCAAGTGGTTTCCAGAAAGAGATGAAAAGTACCAGCTGGTGACTAGAAAAGGTAAGTAGGAGCAAGTGTAGAAAGGAGCTTCTGTATGGGAATTCTAAAAAAAGTATGAAAGAGCCTGAAATAGCAGGAAAAGACTGTGCTGTGCCATCAGGATGCATAGGGAAAATGTCATTTAAAAAGCAGGTGAAGCGAGTGTGTGCTAACTCCCAGGAAATGGAAACAAAGCTCAAGTGCCGGAGTCTGATGAAACGACTCTGGGGAAACCATATGGTCAGTGCTGGCCAGTGATCTCTGCTGTGCAGTGAGGGTCATACCTACGGATGTGGATGATGTTGCAGTGCAGGAGAGCTGTTCGTCTACCAAAACGGGGTGCTCTGCTGTCCTTTGGTGGTATGTAGCTCTTTGGGGCACCCACCTTCTTCATGCCTGAAGTGAGAGTTTTCTTCTGTAGATGAGAGAGCTTGCTGAGAGAGCCTTCCCGAGCATGAATTGAGTGATGCTTCTTCTGAATTTGCAAATGGTTTGAAACAATAGCTCAACAGTGTACACGCATTGTCCTTTCTAATCATAACAGGCTGTTAACTATAAAACCTAATTAAGCAGTTCAACAGTTAATAACAACCCATCAGTTAGCAGGAACATCAAGATAATGTGTTTGTCCTGCTGTTCCAGACTACCTTCCCAAGCTTTCTAGTATGGAAATCCCAAATGCAATTTGCTGCTGGGATCTACAGTTCTGCTCTAGAACTGGTCAAAAACCACTGCAAGAACTTTCTGCCACACTGAATATCAAAACTGTGGGACTAGTAGAAATAGTTTGGTTCTAAGATAAATGCTGTGAAGTTTAGGATGTTAATGTTTGAACTTATCAGGTTCAATAAAACTTAAATTTCTTAATTTTAATAGAATCATCCAGGAGTTGAAAGTATTTTTGTCTCAAGGAACTGTCCATTTTGGAGACACTGTAGGCAGAGTGCTGTTCTGACCTGGGGATTTTTTCCTCTGGTACCATGTAGACACTGGGTGACAAGTACTACGCAATTTCCTTTCCTTGAGTCAGCTCTTCCAATTCTCTGTTCTGTTCCAGAAGTTATGTTCCCTGAGGCCATCTTCCTTACATGTCCCCTTGGAATCTACCTGAAGAGTAGACAGGCCTGTTTACACCCACCCCTGTAGGACAGTCTTGATTTCTCACCCTCCTTTTTCTTCTGGCCTAATTTTTCCATGATCTATTCTGTTCCATTACATGATGACCTCCCTAATTTATTTGACTCTAAAGCCTGCATTCACCACTGTCTTTATCTGTTCCCATGCATTACATCACCTCCTCAGTGCTTTCACAGATGTTATCACCACTCTTCCTAAAAATATGATTGTGCTAGTTTGAATGCAGATGTCCTAGTGCATCCAGGACAGCTTGTTCCTTTTGCTGATCCCAGGCACCTTTGCACTGGCATGTATATCTTACTGTGTATCAACATTGCTGTGTTAGCAAAAGCATTATTTTTAAAATCCCAAATTTGAAAACATTCCAGTAGTAAAAACCAAAAGGAGCTTTGTAAAGGTTACATGAGAGCATCAGCGCTGCTTCAGATCGTAAGGCACTGTAGTCTGTTTCCAATGCAAGACTGAAAAATGTCCAGACTTAGATCTGTTAATTTCTGCTACAGCAACTGCAAAATTCTTGGGATATGTCAGGATCCTTCCTTTCTCTCCCTAAACATACTAGTTAGCTTCTGCTGCTTGAGCCTTTGCCAGTTTTGTGTCTGTCTTAATATAGTAAATCGTCCCTTTTGTATTTCAAGTTCTTGTTTAGTTTTCTGTTTGATGTAATTAACACCATACATACATGGATGCCATACTACTGCGATTGGCTTCAGTGTATCTGTATGAAGGATGAAATAGGCCCATCATGTGCGCATGGACTGCTTTTGGTTACGGAATTAATTTACTAGTAACAAAGATACAGGCTTCTTGACTTGCCAAAACATGCCACTGAGCTCTTGAGCTGGATGGGAAAGCCAGAAGTGCCAGTAGGGCAGTCACCTGTCTTCTTCAGAACTGTTCCTCAGCAAAGGGCTGTGCTTTCCAGCTTTAAGTCCTGTTTGCTTGTGCATGCTTTAAAATGCTTTGCAAGAATTGGATTGGGAATCTATATTTCCTTAGTCAACAAGAGAGAGATGTAATATGAGAAGCTTTTGCTGAGGCTTAGCTGTGAAGAATTGCACTCTCATTATTATGATCTGGGATGTGAATTCCAGGAACTGACTTCAGGAGAGGTAAAACGCACTGTGTGATAGGCTGTTTCCCTTCTTTTAGGATAGATGGCTACAGAGGGCTTGAGCATCCGCCTCTGTGCTGTCTGTCTCATTCTGTCTAGGTGAGTTGAAGAGACAACGTATTCAAACATAAATCTAAAGGTCAGAGGAAGGGTTCAGTGTGGTAAATGGTGTTTTCCCAGTCAGCGACTTATTAGAGGTAGGTTTATTTTAATCATGATCTGAAATAATTGTTGGGTATGTTTTTTAAACTGAAGTTCTTGGTTTTCCCAAACTTTGATTTTTCCTTTCTTTTCTCGCAAATATATTTCTCTTTGGCATAGAGGAAAGGATGCAATATGGTATCAGGACCACATACCATCTGTTTGTACCGTAAAGCGGTGATGTCCTGTTTCAGGTAATAATGACATGCTGCTATGACCAGCTGATGCACCCATATGACATAAATGGCCCAAAGGGAATTATTTTCTCTTCCAGTAGTCTCCCAAAGGCTTGGAATCAGAAGAGTGCATTTGTACTTGCTTGACTTTAAGCCAATGAGTGGTCCTGTTAACTGTAACGAAGACGTTCTTGGGTTTAGTGTTAAGCAGGTGCTTGTAGGTTTTTGTTGTGTCAGGCTGAACTTTGTAACCCTGTGAGAACTCCCGCTGTAGTGTGCTGACCTGTTTATTCTTTCTTTGCTGGAGGAGACTTCATGAGATCACAACCAGAGGTGGCATGGCTTCAGAATTTCCTGTGAAATGATTTGTAATTTAATGCAAGCAAACTGCAGCCAATAACTGTAAAGGACAACTCCTGCTGTTCACAGGGAGCCCAGACATCTTGGGGCAAGAACTTGATGTCGCTACTAATTTCTGATGAATCACGATTCTCCACATCAGGCAATGTTGTTTGTCAGCAAGTTGTATCCTTACAGATTGTGCCACTGGAGCTGAGATAATGAAGTGTGATGTTCAAGATTTTGTCCTAAAAACAACTAAACCAAAATGCCTTCCTATCGGGCCACTGCTATCAACTGAAATTTATTGCGGTTGAGAGAAGCTGGGCAGATGTTAAAACGCTCATGCTACCCACGAGCCAGGGGGTTCCTCTGTTTATTATTTCCTGGCTGCTTGGCACATTCTTGTGACACACAACAAACCCCCATTATGAAGGATTATATGATGAGGCAACAAGCATGTGAAAGATAGCAACCAAATGGTGACTCCCAATTACATGAAAAATTACTATAATCACCCCTGCTGTAACACCCGTCTGTTGGCAAAGTGGTTGATCCCCTTGAAAAGCTTTAGAAGACCCACTGTATTAAATAAAAATCTCAGTTCTGTGTGTAATCATAAAAATTAACACTGTCACTTTAAAAAAATCAAATTGGTGTCCTAAAGGGAAACCTACTAAGCTGTGTAAAGTAGCTATTATGAAAATGTTTAGCCTTTTGAATGTATTTCAGACAGCATTTGTGTTGCCAGATTTGTCAGCCAAAAACTCACTAAGCAGATTTGTCAGTAGCTGAGGCCATAATCTGTAAAACAGACATTGGCATAGAGATTAAAGATCAAGAGAATTATATAGTTTTTGTTACCATATGCCAAGATTATTCTTCTTTAAAAAAAAAAAAAAAGTTTATTTTGTGCGGGCTGTATCTTAAGGGCTGCTGCTCTTTCTGTTTTGTTGTCTCAAACACTGGAGCTTCCTGTCAGAAAAGAGGAACTGTTTTTATTCACATACTTCAGGCTCTGTGTAGCTGTCACCCTTACGTGTTGCTGAGGTTTGCATAGTGTTTCAGAGAATCAGAGCTGTGCACTGCCATTCTCTTGCTTTAGTGTACGTAAGATTGGCATGTCTCTAGGACTGCTGCTCTCTCCAGCAGAAGAAAAACTGCTTCCCAAGCTGTGATCATACTGTCGGTCAAATGGGAGCTTGTGCGCTCTGCAGACACACTGGGGAAGACGGACTTCTTAAAGTTGGCCATGGAGAATGACTAGCTCAAAATACTGATGGGTTACTGCTTTTGGGGTGGAGGACTGTGTATTGGGGTGCTGCCTCTCGGTGGGCAGGATTGGAATAAATGTGTGGCCTGCTTGGTGCATCAAGCTTTATTACTTTCTGAGGTTTTTAGTTGCATAATAGTTTGGAAGTTGTGTCTTTAGAGTCATCGTGCTCTAAAGTAGCAGACACTGATGCCCATCCCGTGGTCATTGGTATGGTACTGGTGCAATGACACCATTTGTGTCCCTAGCAAGGGGACCATTTACACCCTGGATCAATTTACCCCCTGGAGAGTCTTTTATGAAGAAAGGCTTCAAGAACATCAAAGTGAGAACAGAGAGAGAACTTGTAAAAAGTTCGGTAAAAATAAGCTTTATTAGAGCTCTTGGCTTGGAACTGTCATGTGCAGGTTGGTAGTCTCGCTGCTGGGGCGGTTCCAAAGCTTCCTTGGAGGAATGGCTGCATATTTGTTAGCATTGGAGAAAGACACAGGGCAACAAGCTCATAGAGATGCTGTCAATAAGGAAACAATCTGCTGGTTTCTTGCTGAGTGTTTTCATCCACTGTGAAGGTTGCTATTGCACGCTCTATTTGTGATTGTAGAGTTGCTCCCTTCATGAATGCTTCTGCTTAGGTTAGTCTTGAAGGTATTTACACATTCCACAGAGGCAGTTATTTCTGTGATCTATGATATTACATGCTGCAGTCCTATCAGCCAACAGGGAAATCACTGGTTTGGGCAAAAATCTGTCTTTACGTGGAGCTGTTGCATGGATGTGAGTGTAAAAGAGGGGTGCACCCCACTAGGACTCTGCCAACAGGTACAGCTCAGGCCTTCACACTGTGCACATCCTGAAGAATCCCACTGTGGGACTGGGATCTCCGCAGTTATGCAGAGAAAGGGGACTGGCCTTGTGTTTCTGCTGCTGTAGGATCCCTCTGATCTTCTGAAGCTTGTTGCAGTTTTGGAGGTGGTGGCAAGGCAGTGTTTGTGCTCGGTGCTTTTCCTTTAGTGCTGGGGAGCAGCTGGCTGTTGTGTGTATTCCACCTGCCAAGAAGGTATTCCTAATGTAAGCACACCCCTGTAAGCCTTTCAAAGGGCAGGTACCACACTGAGCTTGGAGTCTTTGAATCCCCACAGAAAAGACTAGACAGAGTGCATCACAAGTATTAAAATAGTAAGATAGAAGACTTCAAAGTTAGTGCAGTGACTTGTTCTGGAGTGTGAAGTGCTGAGTTCTCTTTTAAAAACCTTTAATCAGTACAGTGTTCATAACACAGATGTTAGCAGCAGTGCTAGAGCTCTCTAATTGTAATTTAAGTTATCCCTGCCTAAGGGCTTGCAATTAAATTAGACTGTTGCAGTGAGTCCATGGATCTTGGTTGCACCTTGCAAGGGGGTATTTTCTGGTATGATGAGAAACAGTGGTTTCTTTTGGGAAGCAAATTTACCATTATGCACTTATTAGGTCCTTGATTAGATCCACTACTGATTAGCAAGCAGACTTTGCAAGAGAAAAATATTACAGTAGTTTTTGTTAGCTTCCCAAAACCATTGTGCAGTGACGATGAAAACAAACCGACTCTGATAGGAGCCACCAACTTGTGTGTTCGATTTAAAACTTGCTCCTTTGAATCTGAGTACATTGTTCACCCTTGACTGACTTACAATGGGGAAAAACTGTTGGGAATTTGTATATAGCTGTATAGAAATTTGTAAGTGTGTGTGTATTAAATGCGCATGGCATGCAAACATGCGTTAAAACTCTTATGCAAACAATCTACATGTACATATGCACCCCTCCCCCATGCATTCATATGTATATTGATTCTAAAAACACACTTAGGTCTTCAAACATTAGTGAATTGGAAATTCAGATATTTGACTTCTTACTGGTTCTGTTTTCTTGAGAATTTACTTTCTGGTTATGGTTGTGCAGTCTTGAGGCTCCTGATCTCTCTCCCATCACTAGGCTCAGGAATATCTAATGATGAGATACAGGCATGTAGCTTATGTAAATGCAGACAACTATTGAATCAGTTGTGGCATTACTTTGCATTGGTGTGATGTTTTCTAAAATAAACCGCTGCCTGTGTAATTGTTTTCAAAAGTTTTAAAAACCCAAAGGTGAATTTCAAATAAAGGCAGCTCTAGATCTCTCCGCAGAAGTGTAAAATGAGGGTGATTATTTAGCTTTGCAATAAAAATTCTGTTAGGTAAAGACTTTTTGACTCTGTTTGAATATTATGATTTGAATCAAGTTCATTTCCTGTTCATCTTGGCTTCACTAATAAGTCCAAGAATTCTCAGCACTTAGCCTTTGCTCACTGTGGAAGGTACCAAGAATGTAAGGAGAGGCAGGTCATTAATTGCCCTGTGATGCGCTGGCACTCAGCTCTGACTCTGCTCCATATTCATCCCTTCGGTTCAATTTCCTTGAAATCAGTGGTGTTAAACCAACGTTAGCTGTTGCCCTCAGACATTTGAGAGAAGAGGAACTTCATCAGGAAATGCATCCTTGCAAGCTGTGTGTTATGTGTAACACTTAAGACCCAATACTTTGCCAAAATCAGGGTCCAATTGGCAGCCTGCCAGGAGCACAAGAACTATTCTTTAGGGAATTTAAATGAAGCAGATTGCAGTAACTCTCTTCTGTGTCACAGGAAAAAGTCCTGCAAAGATTTCAACAATTATTACTAATTTTTCAGGCGTTGACAGTGTGTTCAGTATGTTCAGAACATGTGTTGCTCCAGCCTGAGCCAAGCACAGGCCCTCTAAGATCAGAAAGTAATATTCCTTCTGATCCTAAATAGCACTCTGCCTGCAGTTTAGTGCGGAGTCTCCTAGCCCTGGAGAGCAAGATGTGTACAATAACCGAAGTGGGGCTTGCTGAAACTCAGGCCCTCCTCTACCATTGAAAAGATGCTTCTTCACTAACGTTGGGCTCTCTAATATCTGCAACAGTTTGCTCAAACTTTTTAAGAGCTGCTTATCCAACTAACCAGCCATACGGTGGCATCCAACTGCTTGTTATCTTTAATTACCTGGATAGCACTTTTCAGATGTAAATAGCTAGATAGATACTAATTATCGTTGTTGTCTAAGACATAATTGTTGCTCTTTATATTTGAGAGAGAGAGATGGAGATAGTTGGGCACTCTATTCTTGTTAACTCTGCGTCACCAAAGGTAGAGGGGACCTGGATAATGCCTTTGGTTTGGACCCACAATTTTAAGACATGTTGAGGTATCTAAGTCTGTTCTGGCTTAGACATTCCTCACTTAAAGATCTCCAGCATGCTTCCAGGAAAAAAAGTAAATGTATCATCTGTATATCATCTGTCAATGTCCTTTACAAGCACATAATTTAAGTCCATTAGAAAATTGTTCTCAATTGTTATGTGAGCGGTTTTCACATTGTTATCCTAATTAAATTGGATTATTCCGATAGTCAAACCATAGACCTTTTAGCTTGTAAACTGAATGAATTTTATTAAGGTAATAACAGTCTTGTAATCGTGGCACTAAAATTAATACTTTAAGGATAGCTGAATAGATCTTTAGTGCTTAGTACAGTAAAGGATTTGTTGTAGCAGACACAACTCCCTCCTGTGATAGTTCTAAGTGGGGGATGTTTTTGTCCAAACTCCTTGTTTGCTGTCACACTCATGACTTCCCTAAACATTCGTCTGTTAAGGTGAAATTTTCTAAGCTCTTAAGAACCAACCAAACCCCACAAAACCAACATGCCTTGAACTCAATGTGCTCTGTAGCTAGAAGGAACAGTAATTCAGTTTAAAGGAGCTTATAATGCAGTCTTACTGTTGGGAATTTCATCTCAGGAAACTGAGTCATGATTCCCTTAACATTTATACTGGACAAAGCATTCAAGTAGCCTGTGTTTGGAATTGGACAGTGAGCACTCCCTGTGAGAAGTTTGCACAGAAATGTGTGTGTGAGCAGACGTTAGATGCAAATCCTGGATCACTCTTTTTTGCTTACTACCTGCCACTAGTGCCAGTATCTCACAGTATGGACATTTGTAGCAGTCAAAGGGTGTAACATTTGGGAAAGAAAGTGGCAAAGATTTTTAGGTTTTCTGGTTTCTCATTGCTCAGAGGTCGGGCTGAACTGGGATGAGTCCTCTGGCAGCACAGGCTTGCTGGCACACAGGGCACCATTGCTGTCCCTGGTAGTGGAGAGGGGAAAGGCAATGTTTGCTCAGAGCTTGGGGGATGATTTTTTTTTCTTCCCCCCCCTCCTTCTACTTACACGAATGCCTTGTATACTCGCTACACACCTGCACACAGCACTGGTGCCATGCAGCGAGCACAGGATTCAGGTATGTGTGTGAGAACTGCTACTGAGAGCTTGGGTTGGTGCCAAAGACACATCGTAGTTCGGTCTTACGATGCATTGCCTCAGCAGAGATTCACTTGAATACTTAGGTGAATTGATGTTTATAGGTTATAATAGTAAGGGACCTTGGGAGAACAGTGCCCTGGGTTTGTTGGAATGAAAATGCTTTTAGAACTAGACAAGTTCTCCAATGGTGGGAGGTGAATGTGAATATTATGTCATGATTTCAAAGGATCTGTCCATACCATCACAGTCTTTTCTGGATGAAGAGAATATTTTATGTTAGAAAAGGAACAGAATTTAGGACAATGTTCATCTCAGTTCTCTTTTCCCATATTTTCCCACATTATACATTTGTCAGGAAATAATGAATTTAAATTGTTTATACTTTGGGAATGAAAACCACTTTCTCACTTTGGCCATGGACTTTGAAGAAAACAATTATGTATTTTTTGACATACCCAATGCTAGCAAACTACTGTTCCTTCTCTTGAAAGAATGCTTACGTAAGGATAGGCTGAAACAATCTGTTTAGTTGTGTGCTGGCTAAAGTGGAGGAAGGTCATAAGGAGGAAATGTCCTGTTTGGTGTTTTTTTCCTACTTTTAATACTTTATAAAAATTTTCTGCTTCTGTGCAATAATTTTTGAAACTGAAAAACCTTGACTTGAGTCCATTCTATACTTGTATCCTTCTCTAAGTATGCAAATAATATCTTTTCCAGATGTATTCTCTTAGTTCCATCATTTTCAGGATAATTGATGAGTAGATTTTCTTATGTGAATGATATTTTTCCTGACTGAAATAGAGTAATTTTATCAAAGCTTATCTTTTTTCTTTTTAATCCTGACATCGTTTAAGGTATTAATAAACTCTTATCTAATGTCTGGAGGAATCATAGTTTAAAATTAGTTTTATATAGCATGATGGACCAGAAGAAGGATGAGGAAAGGAGATCAATGAATTGAACTGGCTTGTTTAGGGGAACTGCGTATCTGATACTGTGTCTGGCCTTGAGAATGTGACTTTGAGATGAGGCCAAATACTCCATGGTAGGAAAATAAAGTCTCTTGTTGAATGTCCTGGGAAAAGTTAGTAGTGTCTGGCTTGTGGTGGGCAACAGCACTCTGCCTGTTGCTTGCACAAAGCATTCTGGTGTTCTGTCCATCCTAAGTTCATGTTATCCCGGAAATGTTAGTGAAATCCCCAAATTTTAAGTGGTTAGGATATTTGGGGCTTTATTCTGTACCTGGGATTTTTGTTCCTTTTCCAAGCTACTGATGTGTAATACTGTATATCATACTAGGGTTTTTCATGAGTTTATGATGAAATGCTAGTAAGAGTATTATTGAAATGTGCTTTCTGTTTGGCTTGAGAAGAATGTCTATATCTTTGGATTGTTCTGTACGTTACTCTTGGACAGAACTGGCCTTTTCATTTAGAGCCCAAATGAAGTGGGTCAAACTGATTTCCATCACTTTGCTCAGCCTGTGTGATCTCTGTATTAATTCTGATATAGCTCTGTCTTTTGTTCAGATGTTTTGTTTCAGGTTTTTGGCTTTTCCAAAATACTGCACCAGCTGCCTCATCTATAAGGGTATATTATCTTTAAGATATGCTTTCCTCACCTCCTTTTCCTAATTAAATAACAATAAAAAAGATGACAACCTTGAAAGCCCCCAAACCCAATAAACAATTTAATAAATGTATAAAGCTTGCCAACAACTCCTGGTGAGTGAGGTACCTTGCGTTTTTGCTTAGACTTGCTGTTGGACTCTGAATTCTCAGTAATACTGAGAAGAGGTGATAAATTCATTTATTCTGATAACTGCAAACCCTTGAATTCAGCACTGTCTTAATCCATTGAGACCAGTATATAATGAAGCCTCTTGGGCAAAAGGGCAGGTGAGATGTCCCTTCTGCCCTCTGCATTTAGAAGTGGAAGATTTCATCTATTGTTCCTCAGTATTTGTCTACCTGAGTTAACGTTTTTTTCAAAGCACGGTGAAAAAGTCTGTGTCCAGCCCCACGCTGCTCTGATTAGGTGGTTTCTATTCATTTGTTAGAGCTCTACTCTGCAGTCCAGCCACAGAAGTAGATGTACTGTAAATTTTACACCTCTCTTACAGTGACCCATGACACGTTCTTGAATATCTTTTTCTCAGACATGGAAAGATTTTCTATATGCCCACTAGACATCTGTGACAGGCTATAGTAGCCTACATGGGGAAGAAAGGAGAGTGGGGATGGGCATGGAGACAGGGTAATGCCATGAAATGAAGAACGTGGCATCAGCCACCTAAGCAGTGTTCCTCCCCTTGTTGGTGGTATTTTTCAGTCATGTACACACACATATGCTAACAAATACTGGAGTTTGCTCTGGTATAGGCAAAAATTAAGAGTTCTGAACGTTATGGGGTAAAAATCAGTAGATCTCTGCTGTTGGTCCTTCTCATCTTTCTGATTCCCAGAGTGATTTGCAGCTTCTGTTGGAGAAGAGGAACTTCCCCAGGGGTATAAATTATGCTCTGGCAGTATTCATTATTAATGGCCCCAGCCAAGCTAGGGGCATAGACTTAGTGTCCTAAGCCTGTTTTGTTCACTCAACGGGTTGTTTTAAATGCTTCTCTACTGAATGAGCCCATTTGCCTCTAAAGTTTTGGCTTTGTCTCAGTCCTATTATCCGACCACAGGCTGAGCTTTGTGCTTCTCTTACTTGATTTGGAGTTGCTTTTCTCTCATTCTCTGTCTTGTACTTTGGGGTCTCAAGCATGTTTGTATGCAGGGTTGGACCAGTGTTCATGTTCCTTCAGTTTGTACATCAGATTGGCAACTTGTCTTGTTGGTTGAGTTCTCCCTATCATTCACAGGCTAATCTAGGTTTTCAGCAGCTTTTTCTATCCTTTAAAATGAAATGAAAGTTTGGCTTATGCCTTTGGTTTTTTTTTTTCTGCTGGGAGTGCAGTATTTCTTGAGGTTTGATAGCACCGTTTCATAGCCTTGGCCTTTCCCATCTCACCAAAACATGTGCTTCAGAATCTGAGTTAAAAAAAAAAGGTGGGAGTGTTTTGGTTTTTTTTCCTGAATGTCTCCTTTATTTCATTAAGCACTACTGCTTGCAGGCACAGAGTGAAGATCACTGCTCAGCTTTTCTTCAGTAATCTTCACTGTTTCTTGCAAATTTCAGCTTTCACAACTGTTCAGATCTACTCCATCTCAACCTGTGTGCAGGGTTGTTGACAGGTTGTTTTTATTTTGTCTCTCAGTACCAGATGCTCTCGGGGGTTCAGACTGAAACACACAAACAAACCCCATGAGAAAGATGCCTGTTCTTTAGGGGCCTGTTCTGACTGCTTCCCTACAAAGTGCTACAATGTGAGGTGCTCAGGGTTTTCAGTGGGATTAAAATTAAACCGTTCTTGATATCAGGATAGGAACGAGACCTGTACCCATCTTTTATCTGAATTATGCATTTGGTAATTTATTTCTTGCCTTGTTTTAATTTCTTTCGCTTTCTTCATACCCTAATATCTTCATACCCTAATATTTTCTACAGATTCCACTGACCTTTCAGTACACCAGTCTAATTTTTCTGTAATCTTGTGAGTTTATTAAAATTTTTCTTCCACCTATTAATTCTATTTGATAAACTCTATTTTTCTTAAAGTAATAATGTTGCACATCAGTGGATTAATTTTTCTTTGTAACAGCTTAGTTAAAAAGAATATGAGCTCTAACAACTGTCTTGCTGCTCTTGTGATACTTCCCTAACATTCTCCATGATTATCAAATGCTGAATTTTGTCCGCTGTACTTTAGATGCCACTGCAAAACACTGAAAGAAAAATTCTTATTTTTTCCCCCATTTTTTTATGTCTTTAAATCAGTGGACTCTGTAGCATGTGAACGTGGCATTCAGCTGACAAATGATTTATTCTCCACTTCCATCTGCATATCTGATTTAATTATTCTCCGAAGAAGGGAAGGCAAATGAGATATTATCTTAACAAGTTAAGTTTTTAACTTGCACAAGAAACATTTTCCCCTCCCTGCCCTTTAAATACCTATCTTGTATCCTCTGATGCACAGCGGGAAATGGCATTTGCCATCCCGTGGCAAGAGGAATCTCTACTCCTATGTATGTGAAACTGCTCCGAGTGTGAATTAGCTTGGAGTTGTATTGTGTTTCTTATACTAATATAATATTGTTCTAGTGCTTGCCCCTGATTAAAGAAATACATAAATAAATAATTTATAATTTAATTAATAAGGTATAATATGCAAAGCACAGTAATTTCAAACAGCTTGTAATGTCTCTAATGTACTTTCAATTTTTTATTTTACATAAGGGCTATATTCATTATGTGGTTACGATAAACATACTAATGAATTTTATTACAGGAACAAATTTAAACATGTAAATGAGATCAAATAGTATTAAAATGCAAACGATGGTGAAACTTATTACAAACTAACCTTGCCAACATGTACATGGAGGGATGTTACTAAAAGGACTCAAGGAAGTTGCAGCCTTGATGGAAAGTCAGCACAGTCGTTTTACGAAGTCACTGAACACAGGAATTTGTGAACTCTTCATTTTAGTGTTGTATAAACTCCCCTGAACAAAAACTTAACTAGAATCCTGGGTTTACATGTAACTTTGGGTGACAATTAAAATCCCTTTTCTTGTTCCAGTGAACAGTAATCTGTGCATAATTACATTCAAATGAGATATTAGCATTTTTTGTGCTTACTCTTTGTTAATTGCAGAGTTCACTCACCATGGTGATGCTTTTGATAGAATCAAGCAACCTTATTGACCTGATGCTGCAAGGCATGTTTGGAAATTCTGCTGTATTCTTCTTTTTTTATTATTTTTTTTTTATTATTTTGGCATTTTGAGGAGTCCTGCTGCTTTTATTACATTCCTGACACTTTTGTTAATAAATCATTGCAAAGTTAATGAAAATTGCATTCAGGCATATCCAAAATAATTGTGTCCTTTGTCATGCTAATAAATTGAAAGATGTTGATCCAATGGGTGAATGCGTGCCCATTATGGTGAAGTTTGTGATATGTGGGCCTGTTGCGCTTGTACTTTCTGGCTTGGTGTATCGTTCCATGTAGAAATATGTGTGGGGAAAACAAAATCCCTCTGTTTTATTTCAGAAGTTATGCAACCTGCCTCTTAATTACGTTGGGAAGTGAGGAAGGATTGAAATGTTTATATTGAGATATACAGTTATGGTGTTATCTGCAGGAATCGGCAACTGTTTTACACCAGAATATATTCTGTGATGAAAAATCTCTCTTCTTCTCTTCTGAACTTCCATGCTTATTAAACCCAGATGTTAAAAGGCAGAAAAAAAAAATGCCAAACACCCACCCCCTAAGCCTGACTCTCATTCAAAGCTGTGGTGCACCTGAAGGGAAATAATCTATCGGGGAGGTGGCACTTTTTATTTTACTCTCCCAATCCAGGTATAAAGCTGGAATTGTAAAATGCAGGTGAGAGGAAATTCTGCATTTACTTTCATTGTGATTTTTAGTAGTGACTTAATATCAATTGGATGTACCACGCTGATTAAAAATTGGTTTAAATTTTTGGTGCAGGATGTATCTTTCGTATCTTGTAGTGTAACTAAAAAAATAGGATGGAGAGAAAATGGAAGGTGAATGTTTAGGAGGAAGAATCGTATTTCATCATGCAACGTTAGAGTAAAAGAACGTTAATACTATAGAAATGCAGGTAATCTTAGTCAAGAGTACTTAATTTATGCACTGGCCCATCATGCTGGTTTTAGGTGGGTATTTATTCTGCTACTCAATCAAAACGCGTAGTTTCCATAACAACTGCCACATCAGATGTAACATGCATTATGCTGTTTGAATTAGTGGATCTTTAAAAGATGTGTTTTTGTTGTGTTGCCTGAATGTGTATTTTTTCCTCTCTTATTTAAAACAATGTGAAAACAATGATCTGTTGCCCTGTGATGGGCAGCTACCAGTTTGTGTGTTAGTGTTGGTGGCGTTTGGGTGGTTTTGTTTTTTACGTATAACTATTTAAAGCTGACTGAATTATAAGGAGGACATTTAGTGTTTTAAAAACTTGATCTGCAAAAATGTATGATTTAAATTTTTCAACTCAACTTTTAATTTGTTTTTAAAGTACAGCAAACTCCTTTATAGCCCAGAAGCCTGCTGCCTTCAGTGGAGGTGTGCACATGTAAGGAGGGCAAAAGCAGCTAAGAAAAGGTTCTATGTTTTGGAAACATAAAAGACACCTTCCAAAATGAGCTTGGAAAGAAAGTATGGAGTGAGAGGAAAAGAGGTGTCTGTAGCACTATTGACAGGAACCTTGGAGAATTAGTGCTTAGTTAAAATCTATGACTTCTCAGAATTGAAAAGAAACTTTCCCTGAGATCTCTAATTGCCCTCTGGGAGTTTTTACCTTCTGAAGCATTTGATAAGCATTTGCCCAGTGATGAAGACTGGAGGTGGAATGAATCGAAGTGGTAGTCTGATCCAGTTTTGTAAGTGTGTTGCACAGCTCTGTGCTTGTAGCAGTGTCATTTATTCCATTTGCAGCACGTCTGTAAATCTTAGAAACATGAAATTATTAGGCAATCAAAACAGTATGGTGAAGCAGCACAGTTTCAAAGCAGGATGAAAGGATGTCTCATTGCTCCTTGTTACTTTTTAACATTTGCTCTGCATGACAGAAACGGATGGGTTCTTTCTCTTGGAAATAGCCTCTCAAAGATGTATATTTACTAGAAATAGATATCAAGAACCATGTACATGTCAGGGTATCGACCAGGTCAGATGATCTGACAAATTTAGATCAGTGAAGGCGATTTATAAAATTCAACTTTCCCACTTGGACTCTTTGCAACTCACTGGAGTGAAGACTGACTCAATTGGAAGGGTGGAGATGTGTCCCTCCTGCTTCAGCATTTGCATCCAGGCCAACAGGGTTTTGCTCTCCCAGCCGTGAAGGAGTTGCCTGTTGCATCGCTGTCAAGCTCCATCCCTGTTTTGGCCACGTTGATGCAGGGTATTGACTTAGCATTGTGAGACGTGTCTCTTTGACCCTCTCACAGCAACTCTGTGTGCTCCTGCCCTAACTGCAGGATCTTGGTGCTAGCACAAGGTACAACATTATGCCAGCCCTGCCTGCGTTAGCATGATTCCTAGAGAGAGTTTCACCATGGTGATACTTGTTGAAAACCAGCAAATCCCTGCCATTTATGCTTCTAAAGCAGTGCTAACATTTCAGCAGATAGTGCTGCAGTGTATATCCGGAGAGTGTTCTCCAAGTCTAAATGAAGCGACAGTAAAATCCTCACCCACATGTAAAGAGGTTACTGCAATCCTCTTAGACCTGGAGCCTGACTGTTTTTCCTGAGTAGTTTCTTGTTTCTTCTGTTGCTCCTTCGTATTATAGGCAATTTTCAGGATCAAGATGCTGTGTCCCTTGTACTTCATTGCAGGACTTCCTGTGTGTGTCCTGTTGGTTGGTTGTGTGGGTTACTTCACTCTTACTCACAGGTCTGCTCACCAAGGTGTTTTAAACTGAAAGGGCTGGCTGGCCCAATAACCATGTGTATTTACCTGGGGGTGGAATGTGGTTCTGTCCATCAGGTCATTCTAAGTCATAAAATACCTTCATAAAAACCAAAACCTTTTAAAGAAAGTAATTTTATACAAGAAAAATGTGACCTTGTAAAAGTAGGGCCAATCAGAGTCGAGCTGCTCCAGTGTGCACTGGTCTAGAACCGCTAAGGTACGTTTTCACATGAATGTTTCATATATCACGTGTGTATAATATTTATATCACATGTATAGGTTCTACGGTTTGTTTTACTGAGTGCTTACATATTATAACTCCCAGTTTTCTTATGCAGGACTTGTTAGAACTTTTGTCCTGGGGGGTGAGTTCCTGTGTTGAGTGCTTAGCTGAACTGCAGGAGAAAAGCAAGCAATGTAGAAACCTTTCTCTTTTTGGGGGGAGAGAATTAGAGAGTAGAGAAAACTTTCTTGATGTCTTTTAAATAGCACAACATGAAAAATAGTTGAATTTGGTATTCAGAGTGTATTGTGGATGTTAGTCCCATTGAACACTGAGTATTCCTGGTACTGACTTTGGGGAGGGGAGGAAAGAAAATATTGAGTAATACAACTAGTATCTCTTTGGTTGCTTTAAGTTTCAGGTAAACTTGCAAGGTATTTAACTTCAAGCTAATTTAGAGAGTCAAAAAGCTCTGCTCACTTTTTCTAGTGGAGAATTGTGTGTTAAAGATGGAAAAATGTACAAGAATAATCTAAAAAAAAAAAAAATCTGTCCTCAGAACAGTTGCTAATGAGCCTTTTGGGGCTGATAATGACTTACTCTGACCTAGTATTGAAATCCCAGTTTCTCTGATGCATATTCCAACATGTACAGGTATCAGTTTGCTTTTAATTTAACAACCCAAGGGTTGACTCAGCCCCTCTTGACCAAGTAAATGGCTGTCTGGGCTCAAGCAAGGCAAGTCTGGAGGGAGTCCTCGTGCAGTGCTGGGGAAGGGGCAGGCAGGATGAATCTCCTTCCTGAGGCATTTGGGGGCAGTCCATGGGAAGTCATGTCAAGGTCACTGAGCCTTGTTGATCAGCATAAAGCTTGTCAGATGGCCTCAGCATATCCTGCTGAGAACTTCCACAGCAGGGGTGGCTCAGGTCAGGAAAAAGGAGATCTGAAGAACAAGGAACTCTTGGGCAAGAAGTAAAAACATTTTTTTCCCTCAGTGGTAGAAGCAAACTAGAAGCCAGCACGTGCTGGAAGTGGAGAGTCTGAGCCCCCAGAATGATTTTATTGTTTGAGAAAACATCACCAATAAAATCTAAATGGGTGACACCTTATACAGGTGTGTCATGTGCTCCAGTTCTGACTGTGAACAAAGTCAAAAATAAAATCTTCTGGGCAGTCATAGAAAGCAAGATACAGTTCATTGCAACATAAGAACTGTAGCACATAATGCCTAGGTTTTGTTATTTGTGCCTTAATTCATCATATATACCATCTGCCCACCAACAAACTGGTTTTAAGAGGTGTGTGTCCCCTTATTATAAGTACAGGGCCTCTCTTTGCCCCTCATGTAAGAGTGTCTTATAATTCCGTGCAAATCTTTCTGCTAAAAAAATTGCCATGTCACCTTTGGAGGAAGTCCAAGACTATCATAAAAATAATCAAAATAAATATCAGTTATTTTAAAATTAAATGGATAGCATCGATAATTAACTTCACCAGATCTCTGGCACTCTATATTTAGAAGACTAAAGTAGCTGAGTAGTAATACTCCTTTGCAACTAAGGATTTCTTTTCCCGGGCTGGTGCACACTCGGTGTGGTCAGTGTCCATTTGTGCTGGAATCCCCTCCGTAACACAAATTCCTATTGATCTTAGTGGATGCTTTGTGTATGGATACAGTCTAAAGAACTGTAATGTTTCAGACTTTTTAGGGGAGTTCTTTGTTTTGAATGAGGAACTCTGAAATTTGAGAGAAAAGGAAATTGATTTCATCAAACAAAAATCATGTTCTTGTCCTATGGAAAACTAACTAGAATTTTGTATGTCTAAAAAAAATAAATAGCAATACCTCACACTAGAAACTTGGTATTCCTGGAAGAGTTACGTATACATAGATTCACACCAATGTACATCCATCTTTTCTAGTAAGCTGTACACACAGAGTTTAATGCTCTTTCCAAACTGTAATTTCATCTTTTATTGACATGTCATGGTGGAGTGAAACTCTTCTTATAAAACTCTGGATCCTAGCTCCTATGATGGCAGTCAAAGTAAATTCTTCCTAAAGATTATGGCTTCTTACCCAGTTCTTATTGGAGGAACTACCAACGAAAGGTGGAAATTAGAGCGGTAGTGCACATTAGAGGCAATGCTCTCAAATTAGTATAGATACAAGTCTTTAATATGTGATCCTTTGCTAAATTGACCTCTTAGAACTGGACATTTATGCTTCTACTTGGATCTTTATTTTATGCAGTCACACGAATATGGGAGGGAAGATGCTGATTATTATTCCCTGCTCCCCCCCCCCCCCCCCCCCCCCCGCCCCTTCCCCAGTCTCAGACTTCTTTGAACAGGGGTAGGAGGTTTGAAGTTTCAGCCCAACAGCAAAGTTGCTGCAGCCCAAATAAGCACAGAGCCGCTGTCTGCTTGGCGGTAGCTGAGATTTCTCTGTGGAGCGTGGTATATATGCAGAGGCGATGGATTGCTGGTCCTGGCTGCTCCGAGTTGGGAAGCAAAGTGACAGTGGAGTGATACCTCAGGGCACTGCCAATTTTTTGTTTTATAATTAGCCATGGCACCAGTTTTTCCCACCGGAGGGCATGGTACAGACCTCCTGATCGGTTGCAAAGCAGCAGCGACTCTAAACTGTAATTTCTGTGTAATTTCATGCTGTTACATGATAACTTTAAACCCTGCTTGCTGTTGAAAGTTCTGTAATTGCACAGTTGTTTCAGTAAGGTTCTAAAAATGTTACGGGTGTGCTGCCGTTTTATGGGTCACCTACAGTAACTTTGATGCTATTCTACGTATCCTGGTACAGACAAATTACAACAGTAGCGTGTTATTCTAGTCTGATTGTCATATAGTTTGCACCCTGTGCTATAAAGCTTGAAAAGTATACTCTGGAAGTTACATAAAAGAGGGGAAAACCCCAATGTTTTTGGAGTAGGTGTCTCTTCTGATTTTGTTTCAGTTTTTATTTGTCTCTCATCAGTGTATTAACACCTGTAATTAAAACACCAAAGATCATAAACTGTATTCCAAAGGTTAGTTACATAAATGTTAACATATCTGTATATCTCTTGATGTTACTGTAGTTCATGCAGTTATTTTATGCACTCTGACATCCATGTCATGTCACGTTTGCTCAACTGTTTTACTCCTAGTCAAAACTAAAAGTTGTGGGTTTTTTTCCAGTTCTCCCTCTACAGAGTCAGCCCAGCTTAGAGAAGATGAAGCTGTCTGCTATCAGCTTATACATCATTGCCAACAATAAACATGCCAAGTTCAGAACCTGTATTTTGTTATCTGACTATTGTTGATAGCAGAAAAAAGACAGCTTGATTTTCATTAGCAGGGTTGACCCTACAGGGCTAGGAGCAAAGGAAAAAAAGCATTTTGACTGGAAGTAAACTGAGGAAACATGACATAGAAGTCAGAGAGGGATTATATATGCATCCCTAAGGTGTCATTTTTAACAAACAGTCTTCTTTCACTTGAGGAGATTCTGAATAAACCACTGGAGAGATTCCTGTAGCTGTCCAGTTGGCAAGGGCTAATACTTCTGACTCTGAATTATGCATTATTTTTTTCATTTTTTTTTCCTTTGGTAACTGTTTCTCTTGCACGTTTTGGGGATAGCCATGAAAATGTGTAGTTTTTGAAATATGGAAATTCAGACTCTGTAGATCTGTTGCTCAAGTAACTCGTTCTAAGAGAGCATTTTATAAGTTTGTGTAGGTTTGCCTATTAAAAAATTGTTTAATTTTCTTCATCCAACAGAGATTCAAGTAAGAAGTCCTTCTTTGTGCTCATTCTAAAGCCATGTGTTAGGCTGGGAGGATTATTTCCTTCTGTCCCACTTACGCTGTGGGGTTTTTAAAATTCTTCTTTCACTACATATACTGTTTGTTATTTCTTTCCCTGCTGCCTGAGTGTGTTGAAGTTTGGGGAGATACTATAGAAAGCCTTGATTTGGGCAGAGAGTTTTAGTTCAGAGCTGTGAGTAGGGGAGTGTATATAAAGTTATATTTCTTCCCCAACCTTTTACTTTGTGAAGCCTATTGCTTGGCGAGCCTGGAAGCTGCTGCCATCGTTCTACTTTTGGACACTGCTGGAGTTTCTTTCTGGGAGTGTTTGGGGAAATGATGAATAGTTTTATAAGAACAAAATTTGGCCCTAAATCTAAAGCACTGTAACCCTGTTTGGGAAGTTGTACCAACTGTTCTATAAATCAGCCAGCAATGTGCTGTCAGTGCTGAATTTTACTTTTAAAGCACAAGTCCAAAATAGAGGCAGAATTCAAGGGAGTAGAACTTTTGCCAGAGCTTTCTGATGCAATTTAGGAGAATGGTCTGTGCTGCGTGCCACCAGAAGATGCAGCAGTCATCCCTTCTGTGCTCTCTGCCTTTTGCCTCCTCGATATGTCTACCCATCTAATTTGTGGGGCTTCCTGCCCTGAGCAGAAAAGTGGATTTTCCTATGCTTACAGCACGCTGAGGTGAACCTGTTCAAATTTGATGAGAAAAAAAGCCAGTAGGCACTTCTCAAAGCAGTAACAAGGCAGTAGGTAAGGCAGAGGTCTCAGCGTAGCGCAGCCAGGTCACAGGCTTTCCAGCCCACCCTGTTCCCAAGTGAGCTCTGGCAATAGGAGAGAGCTTGCCCGTTATTCTGATGCCTGCTGCAGTTGGCACTTGTTTTCGGGAGCCAAACAGGGTGTTGAAATGCTGTCGTTCGGTGCAGTAGGTGGCCTCCTGGTCCTTGGCAGTCCTCAGGCGCCGAGTTAGCAGACTTTCTGATCCAGGGGTTTATATCAGGTGAAGCTGAACTCTCTGGAATGCTGTTCAGCAGAGTTGCTATTAAAGTGACAATGCCAGCTGTAATCTCCTTGGTTTTCATTTTAATTTTAGTGCCAAAAAGTTGACAAAGTCCAGATTGTAGCTCTAAAACTGCCAGGCAAACTAATCCCATATAATTTTGTTTAAGCATGGGAGTGCTTGGTAGTTAAGAGATGATACTTGACATCTCTTACCTTTATTCGGCTTTATTAAAGACAACTCTTTAAATTTACTTGAAGGCAAACAGAGATCTTAATTGTCATGTAGAAGCATTTACATGATAAGCTACTGTTAGTTATTGAAGTGATAAGGAGGAATTTCAGTGCAATTATGGCTGAGATGGCAGTAGAGAGTGATGATATATACTGACTTTCTTGTTTATTAAAAACATTGTCCTTGCATGTTTTTGGAGAAATTTTGAAACATCAGGCTTCTAGACTGTAAGTCCTTGTTTGCTGAACTAATCTAATACTATACATCTACGTCAGTAAATACTAAGAAAAGTTCAGGAAGCCCAAGTGGTGTTTTTGTTTTAGTGCCAGTGTTTCTCTGAATGGTGTAGGATTGAAAGTGAACAGTGAGCAAAAAATATAAATAGCTTCTATCGCAAAAAAAATCTAAATATTTAATTCTAAGTGTAAAAATGTGTCAGCCTTTTCGGATGGCGGTGACAATATTATCATTATTGTACTTCTTTCTTCTCTCCAACAATCTAGAAACCTTGCAGAAATGCCTCTGTTCTGCCATTAAGTAACGTGAAGTATCTTATTTCTATCTTCAGTTGTTTATATTGCTAGGTATTAAGTGTTTGTGATATAAAGCAACCCAAAAATCATGGAACAAAGTAGCTGCTGTCTTTGGAAATCTTCATCTTGCTGAAGCCTTTTCTCATTTTTTGGTGGGAAAAGTATTCTCCATCGAAAGCAAAAAGGAACCAGTAATTACTTCAGGATTGTTAAGTTTATTTTAGTAGAGATGTACTTTCACTTGAATCTTATTACTTAAGCTCAAGACCATGTGAGTTTCTGCACAGACCCATAGCAAGAGGCCGTTTGTAAGAATACCTGATAGATCAAGTAATGTCATTTGTGCCTGTTGGCAAAAGCTGGAGACAAAGGAGTTTGTTAGCCTGTTTTATGTAGAATTTGTGGCAGATTGCGGTGGCTTCCCAGGCAAAGCTGTTTGAAAGATGCGGTGCTGATTCAGAAGACAATTACTGTGATTTTCCAGAACACGTGTAGAAAAGGCAGGGAGTTGGCTGTGGCTGGGAGAGTAACTGGCAATTAGCAGCACCCACGGGCAGCCTAATTCCATCATTTGTAGTTTTGCCTTACCCTAGGAGAGGGAGAGCTGTGCATTAGAAGATGCACAGCCCTCTTCTTTTTCATGTATGCACATTGCAGAGGAAGGTGCATCTTCTATTGCAATGAAGTTTGTGAACAGATTTGTTGTATTTGGAGGTTATATAGTGTGACTGGAGTGAGTAGGATTTAAAGACATGTGCCAGCTACTTGGCTGCAGCTCCAGCTGCCATGCATTGTTCCAGCCTTGCTCTCAAGGTAGAACTTGGCTTGCTTTTTTTATTTTTTTTCTGACGGAAAAAAGACACTTTGGAAAGTTTAGAGCAAAGATGGTACTCACCATCTAACAGAAATGTGGAAAGATTGGAGATAGGACAGAATCAAGAAGCTGGCATGACCTGAAACATATTTATACAGAGAGGTCTGTGCATTTCTCCTGAGCAGTGCTACCTGAGAAAATTTCCCCTGTCTGCTGTAAAAGATGGCACATAGTTCTACTATTTAATTCACAGGATTCATCTGCCTCCTCTTGTTTTAGGGTGAGGACACACCCCATTTATCATAAGCCTGGTTCAAATCTGAAATTCGCACTGGTGCAGAGAAAGATGATGGCTCTTTCTCTAGTGTGCAGCTTGAGCATCTAGAATAGTTTTTGCCTCTTCTAAAAGCAACTCTCAGCATATGCTAAAATCTGGGAAAACTTTTCACTTTTGCCCCCAAATCGTGCTCTGCTGGAATTTGTTCTTTATATGAGACTTAGCTCTATTATTTTTATTTTCCTGAAATGATTAGTTGAATCTAGTGAAAGAGATGGTCACTTTTATATGTCATATTTGTGAAATGTATGTATATATGTGTATATGTATCATATACGGTGATTCATGTGGACAAAGTGGGGTGATACATGGTGAAAACATGAGCTAGGTAAGGGCGACTTCAGGTGCAGACCAAGAAGGATGTCCAAACCATTCACTGTGGCCATGGTGGCATTGCAGCTTTCAATGTGCATATGTGGTGAGCGGTTACCATCTGTCTGAGCTTGCATGGCTTCAGCCATAGAAAACCAGCCTGCCAAATCCCTGAGTAAAGCAAGAACATAGGGGTTAGAGGGGAATTCATAGCAAGAAAAAGATGACCCCTGCTTCAATGGAGAAACAAGACTTTTTAAGCATCAGCTTGGCACTGAAGGGATTATTTATTCTAGGACGGAGCATTTAAAGACAGCCCCCGTCCTACCGGGAGAGCAGCCAGTCCGTACTCCATGGTGATGGGAGTCCAACTTTTTATCTTGAAATGCTGCATGAAGCAGTGGATGTCAGGGGCTGTAGATGCCTTTAAATGTTCATAATCTTGACAGGGAAATCTGTTAATACGCATATGGTTGATTAAGCTGCCACCTGCATTCTGGCATTGCAATATATATTTTTGATTTTCATGCTACTAAATTTTGAGGAGTTAATGTTACTGTCCCACTATGGAAAATTTTCTTGAGGATAAAAATACAGTTTGTTTTTTTTTTCCTGGTGTTATTTAATCATCATCTAGATCTTTGCTTTTTACATATTCTTGGCTTGTATCAGTGAGAGTTTGTCCACATTGCTCCATATTACCTTGGCTATCATGTAGTTCAAAAGTTAAAAATAATTTTAAAAAAAATCATATATTGCTGTATTTGTCAGAATAGGATTGATTTGACTCTAACTTGTCAATCTTGCTTTTATTTTAATGGTTTTTGCACTGTTTCCCACTAAACTCCAGCTACAATATGGCAAAGGGCCATTGTGAATTAGTATGTGATACTTCTATTGTTGGTGCTACATCTTGTGTGAAATATGTAAATGCTACCACTGAGAGACTTCCCATGGCCATTAATTATTTATTATATTGTGATAACAAAGTTTTTAACAATCCTAAAAGAAATGTGCATTTTTTTCAAAGTTTAGAAATCAGTGCAGAACATTCCTGCACAATATGGCTCGTTCACACAGTCTCATTTTCACAGAATCACTAGGTTGGAAAAGACCTTTGAGATCATCAAGTCCAACCATACCCATCTGTCACTAAACCATATCCCTGAGCACCTCATCTACCTGTCTTTTAAATACATCCAGTGTTGGTGACTTGACCCCTCCCTGGGCAGCCTGTTCCAGTGCCTGGTAACCCTTTCTGTGAAGAACATTTTCCTGATGTCTGATCTGAACCTGCCCTGATGCAGCTTGAGGCCATTCCCCCTCATCCCATCTCCTGTCGCTTGGGTAAAGAGACCAACACCCATCTCTCTACAATCTTTTTTCAGGTAGTTGTAGGCCACGATAAGGTCTCCCCTCAGACTACTCTTCTCCAGGCTGAACACCCCCATCTCTCTCAGCTGCTTCTTGTAAGATTTGCTCTCCAGCCCCTTCACCAGCCTGGCCGTCCTTCTCTGGACACATTCCAAGACCTTGATATCTTTCTTGTAGTGAGGGCCACAAAACTGAACACAGTATTTTAGGCAACTAACTTTATGTTCTTAAGTCAGGATCTGGCTTGGTTGTAGCAGTCAACAGGGCACCCACAGTGCCCATATGGGATCCTACTTATTTTTATTCATTAGATAGGAGACCTACTCCTGCTAGGGCAGATGATATGAATATATATCTCTATGGTAATTAATCAAATGAAAGGAAAAGAAAGCCACAAGGACCTCAAGGTCATTTGTGTTGAATTTTGTTTCTGTGTTGTCAAAGATGGCAGAAGCTGCCCCAAATCTCTACCTTAAGAGATGAGATACTCATTTGGCATACACACCAAGACTGATTTCAGTAGAGCTACAGCTACTTACTCTGTGTGATAGCAGTTGAGAGAAACCAGTTAGTTGTAGAAGGTAAATATCATATATCGGTGACATCACAAGGTGAACTTTTTTCTTGTGAGAAGGAAAGTTGTCTTTTCAGTTTTTGTTTTCTCTCTAGTGGTGCCACTTATGGCATATGATTAACATACATCCGAATTCACACTGATAAATAATGCAAGTCACTTCAGTTAATTTTTCTTGCTGAGCGTATCTTCAGCATGAGCAACTCCTAATCAAAGATGAGCATAACACAGAGAAATCATTGCTGTGAGTTCATTTCACAATGGAGTTAGAGTGGTGATGGGATGACAGTTTCAGTGCTCAAATTAATATTTAGGTTTTAAAGATACAGTCCATTCACAAATACATCTAGGCCATGGAAAGAGATTAGAGGTGACAGGGTGATGTTAGAGGGACTGAACTAAGATGCTGGCCTCTCTGTTTCCTTTCAACCAGAAACATAGCTATATATAGTTCCACCGCATAGTGTACAGAAAGTCTCGCTGCACAATCCCGCTTTAAGAGACTACCAACTGCATGGCAGAGCAGACATCAGACTATCATGTTGTCCTTCTTTTTAAAGATTCAGCACTTGGTTGTTTTTAGGGTTTTTTGGTCGTAAGTCCTTCTGTTGTTATTTGGAAACCTTGTGGAAAGTGGATGGAAACTGATGGTACATTTGCAGAGGTCTCCTGGAAAAACTAATGTGGAGTTAATTTTCTCACCTGACTAGGACTTTAGTACTGCCTTCAGGAGTGAGTCTGAAGAGGGAGAAATGGAAATAAGAGAAGTTCACATTTTAATTCTCTGTAGGAGTAAAAATATTTCATTTTTATTTTTTCTTTAATGCCTATTAAACTTATAACTGTGAATACTTGGATTAAAAATTATACGTAATGACTATTTTAGGCAATGTCCTTAGGGTGTCTTTAGAACTCTGTGATTGCCTGCTCTCTCAGGAGGCACTGGTACATCTTAAAATGGAAGCCAAGGTGCCTAGATAGTTACTTGATAAATGTTATTAAAAGCATAGAATCCCTGAACTGGAGTCTTCATTACTTGATGATATTTCTGTATTAAGTATGGGACTATGGTAAAATGGCCTTTTAAAGCACACGATAGATGATAAGAATTAATTGATCTTAAAATATACATTTCATCTGCAGCCTGGCTTACATACCTTGTAATGGTCATAGAAGACAGAGGAGTGAAGAGGGTGATGAGAGGTTTGTTGACAAGCTGTGGGAAACTCATGTCTACCTTCTTGCTTGTTAAGACACTTTCTACACTTTGCTTCCCAGCATGGGAACTACAGTTTCCTGAGAAGACATTCCTCCTTTCCATGTCATGCCACAGAAAATGACAACATGGAGCCCAGAGTAGGTAATTTGCTGGAAGAATTTCATCCAGCTCAGAAGAGAGTGAAGTCACTGCCTCCTGTTTTTGCCTTCATCCCTGTTATTAATCAGACACCAAAAGAGTCTTGGAAGAAATTCAAGGGGAAAAGAAGGCAAGCTACAGCATTGCTGTATCCTCCTTGTGACTCCCTGTAGGATATTCACTGCACTCTTCTGTCCTCAGTCTCCTGTCGAAAGCTACCTCTTATTTCCCAGAACTTCCTCAAAATAGGTTTGGTTGGTGATATTTTTTGTCATCTTTTTCCTGAAGCTAACTGCAGGCTGACAGTAACTCTTGCAGTATTATAAATGGCAGGTGCTTTATAAAAACCAAGAGAGTGGACAATTGTTTCCTCTTTAGAGTTTAGCAATTGAAAAACAGAAGAAAACCTATTTCCTACATTGTTGCCTCTTACTCACAACTTGGTAGAAGCACCAGGGTTTTTTTGTTTGGTTGATTTAGAGTTTGTGGGGTTGGTTTTTTTGTGACTGGTAGAGTCAGTGGGAGATCTAATATTGATGCTGTTGAGTCAAACACAGTCCCGGGCTTGCATTTCAGCACCAGCCTGATTGCAAGCTCAGTAGCTCACTTGAATACACTGATGCCAGTGTGACTTCAGTTGTCTCAGGCTTTCCCAAGTGGAATGATGAGCTTTGCAGCCTGATTCATCAATACTGACAATGGTCAGGCATGAGGTGTAGTTATCAGCCCAGCATGTAAAATGCCTGGCTCCAGGAATGCACTTTGCTTGCAGCATTTAACATGTTCAATAGTACAACAAGCATGCAATTGACTACTTTATTTTGTTTCCTTTTTCTTAATAATTTCTAACTCAAAAAGAATCCACTTTTTAAAAGAAAAAAGTTTCCTTAAGCCTGTCTTCATATATAGATACAGATGTAAGTATGTTTATATGTATTTATATAGCTATCTGTGTGCACATAGGTATATATTATGCAGGAAGAGATGTAGGCAGAGCCTTTACCTCTTCTGTTACCCCTGTGTTTCCTGACATGAGTTTCTCTTGTGGAGCACTAGTGAGCGGGGTGCATTGGTGAACTTTCACGCTTCAGACAAGAGTGGTCATGGCTGACTTGTTCAGAAAGATACCTCAGTTTAGTTTCCTGTATTAAGAGGCATATAGTTACCTGTAACTTCAGTGGGGTGGTGTGCATCCGACACCTCGGAAATCAGGTCACTGTTTAAGGCTTTAAATATGAATAAGGTGCCTAAGGTCGAAGATTTTAGCTTTAGTGAATTGCCTCAGGTCACAGAGCAAATCAATGGCAGAGTCAGCATTAGAAGCCAGGTCTTCTGGGTCAGGCACATCTTAGTGCACTGTAACCAACCCATAAATATGCCTGTCTAGGCCTCAATGTACATAATTAATTCAGTCCATAGTGTCTTAGTGGTTCCCTCTTCTATACGGTGCCATGGCTGAAGGCAACATTGCATTTTCATTAAAAACTCCGCTGCTCCACTGCTTGCTTCAGTCAGGTCACAGCACTATAGCTGAGACTCAAACTCCATCTGAAGTACACTTCCAAAACAACAGCTGCCACTTTCTGCTGCTCTTTCCTACCTCTGTGAAGCCTGCAACTTTACAAGGAAACAAAGGTATTTATATTAAAAAAATAAGGAAAAGACTTTTTTAGAAGGTATCGGTGAAGTCATTACACTCTGTGCTTCTCAAAGCACAGCAACCATAGTGTTCCTTTCACAGAGGACTGTTTAACTACTGGAGGTTATCCCAGTGGCAAGTTCATCCTTATTTGATAATAATGAAACATAAGTTTGATGTATTTGCTTGAGTAAGATTGCCATCTGGAAAATAATATGTTTTGTGAGTGTTTATAACAATCATGGTTTAAGCCAAAATTGACTTATCATGATTGCTGCAAATAATACTGTGATGTCCTGACTTAGCTTGGTATTTTTTTCTTTGTTGAGTGGAGAAAATTTATTTTGAGGGCTTCTTGTGTTTATTTTTTTTAAGTATTTTGTGCAGTCTGAATCTTCCATTTTCAAAAGCAATGATTAGAGCTGATTATTCTCTGTACTGTAGCTCTAAAGAAGAAAAAGGCTGTTTATATAATTCTTAAGTATTGTTATATATATTTAGGCTTTTGCTTTTGGGTTGACTGTAGACTATTCCTTTTGAATTTTGGGCTAGAAAGGGTTTGGATTTTCTGCTTTTGGAACTTTTTTCTAAACATTTCAGCTCCAATAAAGGCAGTAAGTTCAGTGCTTTTCTGTTTTGGGAAAGAGCAGTTCCGTAAGGCTTGCCAGATCCATATCATTCCAAGACTGCCCAAGAATATCATCTTCATTTCTTACATGTGATATAATCTGGAGGGGAAGAAAAAGTTGAAGAAATTCTATAACTTTTTAGAGTTTCTCTGTATTTCCTCTTCTTTAACATCTTACAAACTGAAGAACTTAGATTGACATGAAAAAAGGGCAGGAGTCCTGTCTTTTGCTAGCTCAAGAAAATATACTTCCCAGTAGTAAAAACTTTCTCACACCGTCTTAATGGTTGGATTCAGTGCAGAAAATGGTGGGAAAAGATTGGCTCTTTCTGTTCATTCGCTCTTCTCAGACTGTTTTCCAGCTTCTGCCAACTCTAGTGTTGTAAGATTTTTGTACAGTTTTTATTTTTGCAATGTGGACATCTGTCCAGTGGGAACAGAAGTGAGAATTTCAGAGTTTAATGGAAACCTGATAACTCAGTTATGAAAATGCTAATTAAGGCATATTTAAATGAGGCCTTTACAAATGATAGTTTTTATGACTAAAATCTCTTCCCACTTATCATCTGCTCAAATGACTGATGTAAAAAATTAACTGTTAAATTTGAAAACAAAGAGACTGGGGGCCTGAGGGACTGTACACCTATTTCAGTGTCACTATGACTTCTCATCTCTACACGTGGTGCACTGTAAGCTTCCAAAAATGCCATTACGTAAAATGATGTGTCTCAAGGTTCTGTTCTTTCTGTTTGTTAGTATGCATTATCTCTCAGGCATTCAGGACTTTCAGATAGTCAAACTTCCAGCATTTTCTTTTATGATGCTGGGAATTGTATCTTTAAACTGTATAGATCCATGGATCCAGAAGTGTGGGAGAGCCGCTGGGGAAAGCAGAAGCTGTTAGATCTTTGTGGATGAATAAATACAAGCACTTTTCTACATCTTTCCCACAGTGTGGCTAACAACCCACTAGTGCGGTGTGATTTTTCTGAATTAGACACCATTTCACACTCCCCTTTCTGCCTGTCAAAGAGGTGTCAGCTTCCAATAGAGACTGATGTTACAAAAGCCGCTGTAGAGTTGTGAGTCCTCAAACTGGTTCTTATAAAAAGACTGAAAGTGCTCTCCCCAATCTAGGGCATTCATTAATGCCTTCTGCATAAAGCACACCCTGAAAATATTGAGCCCAGTTACTGGACAGGGTGACCTGTATGTGCCAGTTTTACTGAACAAGGATGGAGCTCTATCTCTCTATGCGGCTGTCCTCTGTCATAAAACACTTGTGGAGAGAAAAAAAAAGTCCTCTGCTTAGCACAGTGGATTTAGTGGACATATTTTTTTAACAAATCATATTTTTAAAGCTCTTAATGACATGTTTTCCTACATATCAAGTAGCTCTGCAAACCAAATGAGACACAACAATCTAAAGAATATAGGTAGCAGGTTTTAGAGCAGCTCTCTTTGTTTTATCTTTCATATAAAACACTGCCTGTTCATAGTTATACTTTCTGTATGGAATACACTAGAAAAGTGGTGAGTCCCAGGGCATGGGAATCTCTTTCTTTGCGATCAGACTTTTTCCCCTTGCAGAAATTGCTTCTTGTCTTTCTTTCATGGAAACTCTTGATGAGCCCAAGGAACCTCAATGTGTTGCAGCATTATCTGCATGTGATAACATTTTGATACAGCTCCGATGGCATTCTGATACAGAATCGTTATATTGAATGTTAGTGCTTTAATTAACATGGTGAATCTATACTTGGCACGACAGATACTGTATGGAAGACAGAGGTGTAATGAGTCAAGAGAATGGAAGTTGAAACTAGATAAACTCAAGCCCAAAACCAATGAATTATTTTCATTCACTGGAATGAATTAAGAAGAAATAGCTTTGTGAAATGACTGTTTTGCCTTGAATGAAGGCTACAGGTGCAAGAGATTGAGGCTTTATGGCTCATGACATGCAGATGCCGTAGAAGCTGATTATGCTTCTCCTTTTAAAAATATCTGAGTGTTCAGCAACGCACAGTTTATGTATGTGCACAGCTCTCGGTACAGAGAGATGCACCCAGGACCAAAACCAGCATTAAAGTCTTTAAAGACCTTTTCACAGCATTTCCCTTCATCTAGAACCAGAAGAGTTCACTCTGTGAATGCATACAGATAGGATAGCGAATCCTCGTATTCATTTGTTTGACAGTTCGGTGCAATTGTGGTCGTTGTTAGTAATTAATGGGATTAGATATTTAAGTCATTGTTCTCACTGGTTTGGAAAGCCAATGCTTTATGTTTTAATCTCTTTAATGTCAGAAGTAGGATTTTTGTGTTACCCTAAACCAAAATGTATGACTAAATTAAATAAGTAAAAGGCATTAGCAAACAGCAATGAGTTTATGTCAGGAACAGCGGAAAGGTCTGTGATGTGCACGTGTGGGTATATTCACTCCTTAACAATCAAGAAAAATAATCAACATGTATAAGTCTTTGGACTATTATACAGGCATGGTAACACTTTCAGACCAGAGCTGTGAGGAGTATTTTTTTCATTAAATGTTTTGCAGTGGTGAATTTCATCTATTTTGACCCAAAGTGCATCAGTTTTTCAGTTTCTTGTGTATTTTTATATCTGGAGTGGTAGCAGAGCCTGGCATGAATCTCTATGAAATCCCTATCATGTTTTTTCTAACTTGCACCACGACCAAAAGACTGATGCTCAAAAAGGCTGAAGTTGAAAGTGTAACCACAGAGATCCGGAGAGAAGTGCTCAGAGGGTTGGAAAATTGTGGCTGGTGATCAAGAGGATTTTGATTAAAAAGCACTTTATGTAACATCTTCCATACACTGATAAATGTTCAGCTGTAAAAGCTCTCCAGGAATGAATTCCCTCTAATAATGTTTGTTTATTTTTACCTTATTTTAAGAGCAAACCTCAATTATACATGTGCCAAAGGAGGGGAGAGCATTTAGACCACTTGTTAGTGGCTTTAGGATTTGATGAAGGGCTTTAAAGGGAACTTGAAAGCTAAGCTGCTCTTGACATTTTGGTTTGCTCTGAACTTAATATGTCGATGTTTTTGGAAAGGCTTGATGATGGGAGATACTTTTTTCCATCTTCCAATATCTGGCAGGATTCTTAGGTTGTTTTGAAAGGACTTTTAATGCTCAACTGACAGCTGCAGAATGCGACTACGGAAGTTTTTCTGGAGTAGTAAATCAGAGATCATTTCACCAGACAAAGTCTCTGAAGACTACAGAATCTTCAGAAAACAATTGGTTATTTATGTTTTGTATTTTCCCTTCCATCAACATGCATGAAAACATCACACATCTCGTACACCTAGGTCTCTGTGGAAGCAGGTCTGTGAAATCACGCTGGAAAAGCACACTTCCTACCCGTTCCTTTTGCCGTTGGTATAATGCCACTGCTGTGATAAGTGAACAGACAGATGTGCAAACCTGAGGTCTTGTGGGCAGTTCAGCTGTCTCCCTTTCTGTCACTCGTTATTCTGTCCTGCACTCAGAAGCGACTCTGGTAGCAGAGGCCTCCTGACTGGATTGAGAATGCAGCTGCACCAGTGCCATCTCCTTTCAGTTCACCCTGACCTGCCTACTGAATTTAGGACTGCAAGCTCTGGTTGTTCAGCTTGATCCTCAGGTCACGTACCTCAGCTGCTCTCAAAAGTCACTCAGTAACTCAAGGTAGAGAAGGCAGCAATTGTGAGGTTGAATCTGATGGTGTGAGTGCCTGACCAGTTTGTGTGCACTGGCCTTGCACTGCTCTCTGACTAGCTTCTGGCTAAGAGGAAATGGGTTGGATTTGTATTGTGAACACAGGTCTGGATTATGGTATGCTTACTCTGGGACTAAAGCTCTTTGTTAGCTAAGGCTGTTGCTGTTGTGGTTTATTGAATGCTAGAATGGCCAAGCTCAAGATGCTGCCAATAAAAAGTGTGGTGACATCTTGGGTTTTGAGTTCACTTACCTGTTAGGTCTAAAGCAGACCTCATCTAAAGCTAATGGCATCTACTAGTTTTCTGGGATAAAAGCTCATTGTTCAAGGAAAGGCTGAGTTTGAGGAAGATTAAGTTGTCTAGAAATCATAAGAGATGAGAATGAGTGAAATGGTTGCTTTTTTTCTTTAGTGAGAATCTGTCATTATTTCTTTTTTCTTGTTTGCTGTGGGGTTTTGTTCTTAATGATAGAGCCAGGTGCCAACAGCAAATGATTTGCATAGCTTGTTATGGAGCTTGATCAGCACCACAGCTGTTCCTGCAGTTCTGGATCACTCTGGCTTATGCCAAACTTGCTGTTTTGAAATCCGCACAGTGTGCAGATCGTATTCTGGGTATCTCAGAGGAAGCTATCTCAACAAATTTTAGGAAGTAGCTTCTTCCTTTCTTCTCCTGGAGGTGGCTCTTCCTTGCCTTACGCTCTCCTTATTTCAGGAATCAACCATAGCAGAGAATGGTCTGTATCCCAATACATAACACTTCCAGCATACTTTAAGTAATACAAGCCTTTTCCATCAATAACTGGCTCAATAGCTTGAGCCGTGTTTCATACAGAGTACAGTCACTAAGGCAAGTTTCCTGTAGTCCAACCTGATGAACCTAGTATAAATCAGGCTGTAAATTCTCTTCTGGTGTGGATTAAAAAAACCCCTCAACAAGTCAACTTGAGATTATCACACTGTTATTTCTTGTATGGTCATGACCTATGAGATTTTTTTGGTTATTCCCTTAAAATGCTGTTTAGTGTCTTGGGGTCATTGCACACTAACTCCAGTGGCATAAAAACTGAAGTAGCTACTTAGCAATTTCTTGTGTCTCTAAGTAAATCTTGTCTCCTTAGTAAACTTGATTACTTTTCATGCTTTTACATAAGGAACTAGTAAAAGCAGTGTCAACGCTGTCTGTTTAAAAAGAACCGTTGCGCTGTAACCTTTTGAATACTGGGAAACTTCATGTAAAGCAAGAACATCTTGACAGGGTCTAACTGCACATTTATTCAAAATAAAATGATCGTTTATTAAGAAAACAATGTCTGCTGGTGGTAACCCTGTTCTGATTTTCTAAATTAGCCCTTCTCCAAAACAGGCTCATTATCTAGGAAACGACTGCTGCTAGTAGAGTATCTAAAGAAAATCGGCACAAGTAGCAGGAAGAATATCATTATTATAGCAGCTCCCAGTAGTGCTGCTACCATTAAGGTTCTGTCAGTATTTCCACAGGAAGGCTCCTCTTTACTGTTCTCTTTTTATTTTTATTTTACATGACTCCAGCAATTTGGGCTATATAGGAAACTTGCATATAAGGTCTGAGGCTTCCAGCACGTCTTTGTGCCAGGCAGCTCTTGAAAAATAACTTGATACCACAAAAGTAGGTGGTCTTTGATTGTGGTCATCGCGGTATGGCAAGGATTTTGAACTACCTGGGTTTTTCTTTTATGAAACACAAGGTGCTTATAGCCCACTAAATCTACCCTATTTATAATTTTCATCTTGGTTTGATCTCTGCCTGTCTCTCTCATCTTCCCTCGCAAGCGGGAATTCTGTTAGTGTGTATGTTGAAAGCAGCGGCATAGGCAGGCTGGTAAAAATGTGACCCTGATGATATCAACTGTTGACATCACTGGACATCAGGATTGTGCTCTGCCAAGGAAAGGTTAGTGTTGCTTAATGTGATTTTGAATGAGAAAACTTTTTGAGCTCACAAAGCAGTTCATGTAGCAAAAGAAATACACGCAAACCTCTTGCTGCTTATTTATTTATGCATTTCAGCTGGAATTAGTTACAATGCTTCTTACCATGCTAAGTAAAATATTTCCACTATTTGGTAAAAGTAGGGAAATGCTAGCTGTGTTCTTAGAAGTTCTTGGGACCCCAGACCTGTGAGACTGGGAGGTGGGAAAAGCACACACTGGGCTGTTTGTGAATGGAAGGTACTTACTGTGTGGGGCTTCTCCCTGACCGATGTGAAATAGTTTGGAGGCCTTGGTGTAATACCCACTTGTTGAATGTAGTATTTTTCAGGTGAAAAAAGTCCTTTAAATTGATATTATAACAAATACTTTTGTCAAAGGAACCCGGAATTATGTGGACCTACAAACTGATCTAACCTTAGAACTGTAAAAGTGACCCCTCCAACGAAGAGGGGCATTGATGGTAGAGGAACAAGTCAGGAAGCGCACACACTGCTGGCTTGCGTTGTGTCTGTGTTGTGTCGCAGTATGCATGTTAGCTTGATAGCCTCATGAAATCTGAATTTGTGATGGGTCTCTTTCTGAGCCTCTTGTTTTATTCAGCTGAAAACCTCTCCTCCTGACTACTACCTGAGTAGATGTATGCATTTAGAGTAAATCAGTCCTGTTCCCAGTATTTGCTAATGGAGTTTTCATTGAAGCTGAGCAGAGAGCCGCAGTGCTGCATGACACTGGGGAAGAGTCGTGCTTGGGAAGAACGTGCCTGCCTGTCTCCTCTTGAGGAGAATTTTGAGCTCGCGGGGAGAAAAGTTCGCAACTCATCTCCTTCCTGTCCTGTGCTGCCTGCCTAAATAGTAAGTGTGGGTATAGAGAGGAGAAGAGCCAGTGTTTCCCTCCCGTGTGGGCTGTGCAGTGCACATGTAGCCTTGTACTCCGTCTCTGGCCATCATGGCC